>NW_010256583.1:0-19242 GCF_000690775.1 Eurypyga helias
GTTAACTCTTTCCTGGCTGAATCCTTCACAAGCAACTCTGCAAAACACTGACTGAGGTTAGAGTGGGTCACAAAATAGACATTGAGGAGGAGGTCTCTAAGGAGAAGCTTTGAGTAAAGGCCACCTGAGCTAATCCTTTCATTGTTTGCAAAATAGTAAGGCCTCTGCTAGCACACCAGGTCCAGTTTTGAGACTTCAGATAACACATGGATCAAGTGGAAGAAGCCACAGCAGACTGTTAGGTCACCAAGGATGATTGGACAGGTTGGGCAAAATGACCTGGGAAGGCTTCAGAGGGGCAAATTTTCTTCAACGCTCCGTGATGGATTATTGCTCCTTTGCCCCTGAATCGATACGGTATGATTTCAGGTTTTATTTCAAGCCAGCGTTGTGCATGTGTGTTCATTGCCATGCGAGTGACTGTAGATGACTGGTATTTTCACATTGGCTGTCTAAACAAAGGGTATAGAGCGCTAAGTTTCTGAGTGTGTGCCTGTTCTCTTTTGGTGATTTTGTTTTGCAAACTGTCAAAGCCATTGAAGTGACAGAGCACACCCGCAGGTGTGCAGCGTGGTTCCTAGTGCCGTGTGTGCCACGGGTGGTGGGACAGCCTTCCCAAGGCATGGCGGGCTGCGCTGTGCACTGAGCAATTCCATCACTTCTGCATTGGTCTCTTCCCCAGGGAGCACACGTTCTGCCCGGCCTGAAGAGGAACATGATTGTCGTAATAACTGGGTGGCCTGTGCGTCCCTGTCTCACGGGCGGGTATGTAGTTCGCTTTGCTTCAGGCCGACCGTGAAATCAAAGCAGCTGACTGCACGTGCGAAGTGATTAGCGCTGAACACTCTGTCTTCAACTGAGTGGGCCATCAGGACGCAATCACCAGCCAAAGGGAATTCAGGGGGTAGCGAATTGGCTGGTTTCCCTGAGCACAGGAGTACTGCAGGAACTTCTGTGGAAAAGAAGGGAGTGAATAATCCCCTCACTCGTACTTCCACTGACACTAAGCCCCAAAAGCACGGGAGCGAGCACACAGCCTTGATTGCTTTCTGTGAGCAGGAGGGAACGGAAAACATCAATAGGTTGTCAAACTAAGGAAGAAGGAGGGGAACCCAGCAAGAGTCTCTCATGGCTGTTTCTGGCAAATATTGTCATTAATGCAATTAGCAAAGGGATTAGAGGCTATATTTATAAAACCAACGAATGTATCGGCCTGCCAGGGTTGCTGGCTGGGAGGCCTGATTAGAATTCAAAACTGGTTTTGATAAATTGGAGGGAAGGTCAGGAATCAGTGAGATAAACTGCTGTGAAAAAGAGTGGAAAATACTGCATTTGGGAGGGAAATAAATAAGCACAAATGAAATGAAAATTAAAAATACCTGGATCAGCAGCAGTTCTGAACTTAAATAATCTGCAGATTACAGCTGGGCTCCAAACAGAATATGAATCAAATTGTGATACTGCCACATAAAAAGCAAAGATCACCCTGGAAAATGTTAACAGTGGTCGTGTTCATATGGGGAGGGAGATAATCATTGCTCCAGGCTCAGCCATGCTGAAGCCTTAGCTTGGCACTCTGTCTGGACCATGGAGCCACATTTTAAGGATGATACAGACAATTTTGAAAGAGTCCAGGAAAGAGCAAAAGCAAATGGTTTTTAACCTATGAGGAGAAAATTAAAGTGCTTGGGTATGCTTCGTATGCAAAAGACCAGAGGGACGGTGATAATTGTGTGTCTGTGCAAAGGGGTGCTATAACGAGCTCTTCTCAAAGGTCAGTGATGACGGGTGACGTTATCGTCCTTGGCAGCAAGGAAGGCTTATAGGGGCTGATGGACAAACCTCCCCAACTCACTGCAGGCACCTTCTAGTGCATCTTGGAGAAATTGCGTCATCTGTGTCTTAGAAATTGTTCAGAAGAGGCTGGACAGCCACTAGGGATGGCCTAGTTATGTGGCCTCCCTCCAAGCACAGAAATAATACATTAAATAGTTAATATCCTCTTGAAGCCCCTTTTATCACTCTCTCAAACATAGGAGGTGTAATGGAGATAGAGGCAAGGATGATACACTGGGAGAAGAGGAACCAGGGTGGGTGGGAAGGCACCGGGAGGGCGGAGGAGGACTCTGGTGGGATTTCATCTGAAATACGTGTATGCTTCCCCTCGGCCCTTTCCAGAATGATGGACTCAACGGGCGGGTAAGGGAGAGGCTCTTAGGAGATTTCTGTTCCGTGGACACGTGAGATGACCAGCCCCTCCGTGTGTGTGACCAAAGGCTACGAGGAGGAAAAAGTCTCACGGTGGTTGCACCAGGATGGCGAACACCAGGTGAGGAGCAAGAGGACAGCACGGTAGGAGTGCCTAGCTGCACCTCTGAGGTTTCTGACCATAACGGCGATGACGTGCTGGAACAGCAGTAGATCTGGCTTGTTTTCAAGACAAAATGAGTTTATGAAAGAGCTGACAGCACGTTATTACCTGCAATATCTGGGAATTCAATTCCCCAGTGCTCCGTTTTTCTCACTCACCCACAGCACATGACATCTCCCCTCCACCAGACTGCTGATGGAGCATGGGCAAGCAGCACAGCCAGCTCGCTGCTGCCATCAGCGCTTCCAGCTGGATGCGAAAGAACACGTTCAGGGAAGACCAGAGAGCACAAGGAATCTCAGAAATTACCTCGAAGCAGCACAGCCAGAAGGAGCTCTGTGTCCAGCATGGCTTACAGCACGGTGCTGGGTATTCCGGGAAGGCAGGTCACTAGCAAACTGGGCACCAGAACCTCTGGCCCTCGGTTCCCACTGATAATCGAGTAGCGTCAGTTCTACCACCGTGACGCCTTGGCTCGACGCACCCCGTCAGCCATTCGGTACATGGACGTCACACATGACTGGTGCATAACAGCTTGGGAGTTAAAGCTCACATTTTAAGCATGTGGACTGGTAAGCAAACAAAAAAACCCACAGCATAAATATTCCTTACAATTCCCTTACAGGGAGGAAGACAGAAAGTACTGTTGGATCTTTGGGATTCATAGCATCAGGTGATAATGAAACACACAGTAACAAAAACTGGCATTTTCCTTATATCTCTAATTTCTTCACTTGTAATAGAGAATTAAGCCTCTTGATTAAAAAAAAAATGGAGAAGCATTTAAGGGATGTTGGAATAGAACTATAAATCTGTGCTTTGCATGTTCATCGTGTAAAAATTCAGAGACAAATGCCTCGGTGGTGTGGAAAGAAAATCATTTTACAGTGCAAGCTGTCGGTTAATGCTGCTCTCCCGCACTGACCTTCTGTTGAGCTAATGTTGAGCCCCTCCAGTTGGAGTTGCCGACACCCTTTTGTTGCAGCCATGACAAGTATTTGATAAAAGAAACCCCACTGGCTTTAAACCTGAGTCATCTGCATTTTCTCCTATCTAGTCCTCCTCAAAACTTGTCACCTTTCTCTAACTCAGAACTATACAAATCTCCTCTGCAAATGCCACACTGGTAGCCTTTCAGAAAGCTTAGAATAAAACTCCTTTTTAGCATTTTACTCCCTGATTCAATCAGTGGCACCCACACTATTACATCTGTTAATGAAATGAGCTATTTACCCCCTCACTGCATTCCCTCCCGCATAAGAAGAGGTGTTAGAGCAGATAAAGCCTTAAAAGAAAGCCCCAAACCCACAAGTCAGTTGCAGACACACTGCAATTGCTTCTGAAGTAGCTTGTCTCATCTTGCTAAGCCTCTTGGAGGAATACAAATGGGAAGAAGGTGATGCCATGGCGAGCGAAGAAAACCATTGAATCGCAGCATTTTATTACTTGAGAGTTGCTGTCAGCTGCACTGCAACATTTCCCACTGCCCTGGAAGAATTAGCAAGAAAAGAAATACACGTTTTAGCACACACCCACAGTCTTAGCGAGGTTTTTTTTTTTCTGGCTCTGTTGGGTATTTCACAGTACAGAGAGATTTTAAGTGCTCGTTCATGCGTGTACTGTGTCATTATCAATAGATCTGTCTATTACCTGTCATTGCAAGGAAGTACCAGACTTCCAAAAACTCTTTTTTAACAATGGCAGAAACGTTGCTTTATTTAAAACCTGTTAGCCTGAAATAGGAAAAAGACGATATTTAAAGTATTGCTGTGCTTTGTGGGCAGGTGCTCCCTTCCTCTCCCCTCCCCTTTCCTCCCTCCTCTTCCATCCCCGGCTGAGGCGAGCTCCTTCCCACCCAGCTCCGCGTGGGCATTTGCCCTCACCCCACGCCAGGCAGGGGGACCCGTGCAGACACCCCCTCACACCAGCTGCCTGGGACTGAATGAAAGGAACTGTGTGAGTTCGGGTTGACCTCTGTGCCGCAGAAATGCCATGTGGGATGGGTATATCCACCAGGACCAGCGAGCACGCCCTGGTGCGAAACACTACGGCACGCGGGGCTTGCTTTTGTCCTGTGGGTGGGAGATAAATGAGAGTGACTAGCTGTGATTACCAGGGAATGAGGTGGTCGTCAGGTTTCCAAAGGGAGAAAATGGAGTAAGGGGAAAGGTAATGGAAAGTTTATCCGTCCAAGAGTGCGGGCAGATGAGAGCTGGGAACACAGCACTGAGAGTGGCCGGAGGTGGGTGGCCCTGCCGCTGCCCTGCCCCAAGCTGGGGTGGTGCGAACGGTGAGGGCTGCTCAGGGGCTATAACCCCATCCACCTCTCCCGGAGGGACAGCCCGATTTTTGTGTCCAGTTTTACAACGAAGCATCATAGCAGCAGGCCTAATTAGGGTAAGACTGCAAGTGTAGTATATATTCTTAAAAATAAATTAATTAGTAACCACTGTGGGCACAGAACAGACCCCAGCACAAGGCGTTAACTTGCAATCCTCCACCACGGTGACATGCACAGCCCAGGACAACTTCACTGCATCCAAGACATCAGAGCTGGGCCCTGTGGCCCCATTTGCCCCAGCCCTTGGGGACAGCAGTGGGGACCACAGGCCGTGAGCCAGGCTCTGCTCTGCAACAGCACTGGGCTACGGGCAGCACAGGAGGGGTTGGGGGATGGGAGAACATCGCTGCCAGGAGCCTGGCAAGCACCTTAAATGTGTCTGGCAGCTGAGAGATGGTGGAGAGCTGACAGAGTGATACGGGAGAGGGATATGAATGGCAATTGGAAAAGCTGCTGAAGAAAACACAGTAAAAAAAGGATTTGTGTTTTTTGTATCATCAGAGAGCAGATTCTCCCTTTGCAATGCCGCTAGTGGAGCTGACACCCCAGCCATCTGCTGCAGAGCTACCGGGGCCATGGCTGCCCCTGCCTGGGCTGGGGCCTCTTCGCCCGCTGTCCTCCCCCCAGGACATCTCCCAGCACGGGATGTCCTTGGTGGTCTCGCTTCTTCCTTCACGCATGCACGCTGGTAGATCTAAGTAGCCTGACTCCAGCTGTGCTTCACAGCTGGCTGAGCTTCACTCCGCAAAATGGTAAACCGGATTTTTAGGACATGGCTGAGACTGGCAGGGTGGGATGCCACAAGAGGCACAGGCTTCAACGGGAAGGAGGTCGAGCCGCTCTGCAGCCCTGCACAGCTGCTGAGTGGCCGGCGGTTGGCGAGGGATGCTGCTGAATTCACACCAAGGACACTTGGAGGCTCTGGAGAGAGCAAGCAGTCGCAGGCGTGAGTTTAGGATATCCTTGGCAACAGTCCTTTAGTTTTCCATCATCTACAGAAATAGAAGTTACTGCTGGAGAAACCGAAGGCGGAGGCAAATGGTACTGAGCCCGTTTTTTTGGCTAAGCTGTAAACACGTGAGGGTTAGGGGAAGGTAGAAACAGTTGAATGCCAATCCCTGCCATGAGCAGTTGGCAGCAGTGTTGGTACCTGAGCTGATTTACTTCCTCCAGGACTGGAGGCAGCAAAACCCCAGGCGCCTCCCCGGAGCAGCCAGTGCTCTGTGCTGGGGTCAGGGGCAGTGGGCACCAAACCGCCCCACGCTGGTGGCCCCCGAGGGCCTGCATGTGGCCTTTGGCCGCTCTCCCTGAGCCCTGCTCCTCCTGACAAAACCGCCTGGTGAGAGGTGACTGTTGGTTGCTGGTTTCTCCTCGCTTCTGCTGCTTTTTTTCCTTCAGGTTTAGGAGGAAGAAGCAAGCTGGGACTTCCCAAGGGCAGATGTGCCTCTGCACTCTGGCCCCAGCACTGTGGGATGCTCAGACTGTGCCGGGCACACACTTGGGTGACCAGGGACCCTCAGAGAGACCCGGATGAGTCAGCAGGAGCTGAAACATATACTTTTGCCTCTGGCAGGCCATGGCTTTTGCTGCGTGCTGGGAGAGGTGCCGCGGGGCAGCTGGGGTACTGAGGTAGGTGCATGCGGTCCGCATGCCCAGACAACAACAGGCAGTCTTTTTGCAAGGTAGGACTGCAAAGCTGTGTTGCCAGCATGGTAGAACAGGGCCTGCCTGGCCTCTGTCTCGCAGCTCCTCAGGTCTGAAAAGCTGGCAAGCTGTTCCGGTGGCTGTTCCTTTCTCACTCTTATTATGTTACAGAGCATCTAAATTGCGATTACTGTAGTGAAAACTAAATGATCCTGTCCTCCAGGCACCTCATTATGGCTTCTGTTAGAAATAAGCCAGTGACAGGTGGAGGAAGGTCCAGACATCTCAATCCCTTTCTAAAATTTGCATGAATTTTGTTAGGAGCCAGAGCACAGGGGTTGGGGGCTGCACTGCTTTGCCTTCCCTGCCAGCTTGTGCCCATGCCCACTCTCTCCGGGCAGGTCTCACAGGAGCGAAGGAGGAGGGTAAAGTCCCTACGTGCTTTGAAAACTTTCCCACCTGCTTGTTTGAAGTTTATGTTCTGTGTTTAATCTCAGATCAGAGCTTCGGCAGAGAGACAGAGCAGTGGCACCTTCCTCTGCTCCCTTTCCTCCTGCTGTGGTCTCCATCCCTCCACCCTCATGGCTTTATCCGTCACCTTCTCTTACGCCCAGGGCTGGAGCGTGGGGATATCGCTGTGACATCCACCCCTTGGTGCATTGCACCTACCTGGCTCAATTCATAGAATCATAGAATGGTTTGGGTTGGAAGGGACCTTAAAGATCATCTAGTTCCAACCCCCCTGCCATGGGCAGGGACACCTTCCACTAGACCAGGTTGATCAAAGCCACATCCAGCCACACTCACGGGAGCTCAGCAGGCTGTGGGCGAGGGGAATGGGGCTGGTACATCTCCTGGGCTCTCATCTGCCTGGTGCAGCCTCATGCTGCCTCCACCCCAGCCCAGCAGGTTGGTTCAATAGCTCCTCTACTGAGCTTGGGGTTTTTTATAGATATTGAGTCATTAGGTACAAAGTCTGTCCATCGTATGGACAAGCTGTTCTGGGAAGAAGTAATAGCCCTCCTTACCCGGAGCAGCCAGCTGTACCTAAAGCCAGACTCAGCAGGCACACGAGTGACACACGGCTGTTCAAAGCCACAGTGGGAGGCACTATTTTTGGGAAAACATTTGCTTCCTCCATTATTTCCATCTGGCAGAGGCAGAGAAGCAGACATCTGAAGACTTGTGGACTGGATGGCTGGGAGAGCCCCACCAGCCGGGGGGACAGGTGGGTCTTGCTCCATCAGTGGGTGCAGGCAGGCCAGGAGATGGTGGACACGTGCAGTGACCTCCCAGATTTTGGGTTTGAAGCCCTTTCTGAGAGCAGTCTCAGCTCCCCCGGCCCCCAGCTCTGTTCCCAGGAGCAAGGTCTGTGCTGAAGCAGCTGAACATGAGCTCTTCCCGGATGGGATGAGATGCGGTGGAGTATTGAATGAGTCAGGCATGAAACTATTTCTGATTTACACCTGCGTAGCTGCTGACAAACCCTCAGTTAAACCCAAGAAAAACCTGAATAAGTTGAAGGCAGAATCAGAGCCTCAACAGTCTTTGGAAAATCACTTTTTTTCACAAGGAAATCACCATTTTCCCAGCTTTTGGTGAGAGGCAACAGGAAGAGAAGCAAGAATAACCCACCATCCTGCCACTTCAAAGGTTGGGAGGCAAATTCCATAAGGATCAAACATAGGAAATGGGTAAGATTCAACAAGGTAAGTCTTACCTGCTGTCAGAAATCACCAGGGCTGGCATCTGCCCTCATAGAGAAACAGAGAAAAAAACCCCAAACAAACAAACAAACAAACCCCACAACAACAACAAAAAACCCACCACAAAATAAAGGGATTAGCCAAATAGGTGTTTCCAATTAGGTTTCATATGGTAATGACAATCGTGGGAAATGTGCTGAGCCACTTTTGGCAGGGTCATGCCTGGAAGTCTCTCCTTGGCCCAGGCTGTCCTAGGATGCGGCTCTCTGCAGAGATGGGTTTTGATGGCTCTGAGAGCAGGAGCATCCACAGAGGTCCCAGGTAGGCAGGGGTCAGGGCTGACCTGAGAAAGTCCTTAGCTTAACATAAACATTTCTTGGCAACAACTAAAAACATCAGTATGTTGTCAACATCCTTCTCAGCACAAATCCAGAACACAGCCTCATACTAGCTACTGTGACAAAACAAACTCTAGGCCAGCCCAAACCAGCACAATCCCCCTGCATGATGTCCAGGAGGAGCAAGGTACAGCACAGGCTCAGCACAGCTGGAGGACTGAAGCTCGGGGCTCCTGGACATGCCTGGCATAGGCAGACAATATCCATTTTACTAGTAGCCATTTCCAGAGAGGGAGAGAAATTGGTTTGCATCAGTCTGGATGGGATTTATGGTGCTCCGGACCTGCACTGTGCCATGGGAAACGCTAGCAAGCTCTGGGGGGGTCAGAGCAGGGGCTGCCAGAGCAGGGTCTGGGGCCTGTGATGGCACCACAGCAGGTCAAATCCATCTCTTGAGGGGACTCAGCCAGTGGGATTTTTATCTGTTCTTCCTCCAAACCTGGGAACACACGCATGACAGCCACACCAGGCTGAAGGGGGACCAATGCCCAGGCTGCTCTGTGCAGCAGTTTTGGAGGGACCAGGAGGCTCTTCAGATTCACAGACCCAGGAGCACCCCTGGGCTTGAACAGTGCAGGAACAGTGACTCACTGTGCCCCAAATCTGTACCTTGAAACTGAATCGATGGGGTGTGTCGAACCACCATTGAAGGCTGCATCTGCCCCAGGATCTTCAGGAAGTCTCAGCAGGCACTGCTGTGCATCATCCCCTGAGAAATGAGAGCCAGCAGTGCATGTTGTAGACTGCCTTTTCCACTTGAAAGCCAAACTGCTCACAACAGTGTTGGATTGATATTGTCTCTGCCACCCAAGGGCCTTGTGAATCCACAGCAGCACGGTGCAAAACCTCCCTTCCTTCAGTCCTGCAGTTTCAATTCCTCCATCCCTCCCTGCTGTGCTCCATGGGAGCCATGCAGCACATGGAAACCCCCACCCACTCCTCACCACGATACGGGCAGGTGTTCCCCATCAGCCAAGATTTCTGGCCCAGTTTCAACCCCCCTGAGCACTGAGATGAGGAGCCCCATACCCAATGAAGCTGCTCCCATCCTTAACTAGCCCCTGCCCCTCTCCCCTGACTAAGAAGGGAGCCAGGTGCCATGAGCGGAGGAAAGTGTCTGGGCAGGGCTGGCTACCTGCTGGCCCTCCTCCTGCAGAAGATCTCAGCAGAGCCTCAGGTCCACCCGCAGCAGCACCGCTCACATTCACAACCAGCTGCTGGATGCTCAAACACCTCATGGCAAAGACAACGGTGACTCTCCCCGCAACGCATGAACCCGTTATCCTGGACTAAGATGAGGGGCAGAAAGAGTGAAGATAGCCTACACCAAGTGACAGGACCGGAGAGCTGCACACCCCAGGTGAGGTGCTCTGAGGCATTTCGGAAGCAGCAGCAGTGTTGTTCATGGCTGTGACAGGGTCTCTGCCTGGAGCCTCAACTGATGTCCGATGGTCACTGGGGGATCTGAGAGTGATTGCACAGAGGGGCCTGGCCTGCAAGGAGCCTCCTCAGTGAAGTCTCCAGGGTTTAAATTCAACAGAAGCACTTGGCATTTGGAGTAATGCTGCAATGGTGCTCTGTGAAGCTGATGAAAATCCCTTCTCAAGTCAAGTGCTGGCTGTGATGCAAGACAAGGTTGTCTTGGAGGGTTTCAGCTGTTGTCATGGGCTCTACTGGAAGAAGCAGGACAGGGCAGAGGTTCTAGCACTTCTGTGTGCATGTGAGCATCCATCTGAGGCTTAGAGGAGAGCAAGAGGACTTGCAAACACAGTCACACCTCCAAAGAGACCCAAACACTCCCATCACTTCTTTCCCAGGTAGGAAGGCAGCCCTGCAGCCAGTAGACAGGCATCAGGTGGGGCAGGCTGCTGGAGCAGGGGTGGGCTGCCAGGCAAGGGCATGGGCAGAGCATGGTGCCGGTGGGACATGGGAGATGGACAGAGGAACAAGCACAGCGCAAGGAGGATGGTGCAGCCCCAGCATCCCAGTCACCAGTGGGAACTACAACACTGGTGACACCAGGTCCCACGCTGGCGATGCCATCACCCAGCAACCCCGGCCTGTGGGAGAGCACACGGCTAAGGGGACTCCCTTAGGGGAAGGGGTGCCTGTGGAATGTCTAATCCTTTGCAGCAACAGGGAGGGGAATTGAGCACAGCCCTGGTTCCCAAAAGGAATAGCAATGCCACAGAAAGCTGTGAAGAGAATATTAAAGGGAGAGAAATGATGAGTTGTTGCTGACCTAAAACCAGTGGTGGGGAAGCTGATGTAAAATGGGGTCCTCCTGGTGTCCAGCCAGGAATGTGTTCCTGATGCAGGGGCAGGAGACACCCCGCTGAGAAGCAGATGGCTTGGGAAGAGCAGAGAACTGTTCAAGGGGATTTTAAATGTCAGTTAACCATATATTTTATGTTTTGGGGTTTTTTTAATTTTTCTCAGCATATTCATGTTTTGCTGAAATCAGTACTGGCGTCAAAGAAAAGAAGCCTCCACGTATTAATTACATATATTGGTTTACATATTTATCTATAAAAATAGAGATAAGCTGTTATAATAAGTGCATTTTCAGTTCTCCAAGGTTGGCAGAGGGTTCAGGAAGCCAGTAGTTGGCATTTATCACATTGATCACGCCAGTGCCACTTATCTTTTGTAACCAGATCTGAAAGAAAGATTGTGTACAAGACATTTCCCCTGGCAGCATTGCTTGCTCCTGCCTAGGAGGTACAAGGCTGGGCTCCTCTTGTGCAACAAGTCTAGGCATTTTCTTAATTAAGAATAAATAAAAAAAAAAAAGAGCCTTCTTTCATCTGATTAGGTAGATAATAAAAGTACAGACTACTGTGAAGTGCAATCACTGATTAAACACTTGGACGCCGAACAAACGGGCTGAAGAAAATTTTAATATATGAACAAAGGGCTCATCTACTAAGTAGCCAGAAAACTATCACTAACCGGGAAGACTGCATAAGGAGAAATGGACACCAGAGGGGAAAGCACATCTTTCCTGTAAACTGCAGTTTACATGAGGGTGAGGGGGCTGGGAAATCTCATGGAGGACAGTGCTGCGGGGAGGAGGAACCCCTATGCACCCAGGAGCGAGCCCAGAGGAGCCTCAAACTGCCCAGGCAGCTGGTTGGGCAGAGGTCCAGGGAGTCCCCCAGGCCCTTAGCCCAGTGTTTCAGGTAGCAGAAGAGGGGAAAGGAGAGCTCAAATCCTCACAGCCCGGTGGTGGGACTGCCGGTAGCAATGTCCTTCTGCTCTGCACCCACAGGGATTGTTCCCAGGGCTGAGTCTGGATTTGCTATATTTAGAGGAACCTGGGCGGCAACATTAAAACTCATTTGGATTTCAGTCAGAAAAGAGACCTCCATGGCTAATTTGTCCCTTAGTGTAGTGTTTGGTTGTGGCAAGTGTTGTGGGATTGCCAGCACACCAGGGAGAAGCCCTAAACCTTACAAACCAAAGGTCTCTGTAGTGTTTATCCGCTCACGACCCACTGCGTTGCCATTCACCCAGAGGTGTTAAATAGGCTTGGATGCACCAGTGAGCTCCTTGCCCTGTCTCTGACAGTGCTGTTTCATTTCCGAGCTCTGGTTCCCATCCCTGCCCCGCCTCCCGGTCCTGCTGTTCCATTTTTAAGAAGCACAAGCAGCGGCAGATGTTACTGGCACCAGCAGTCCCCATCCTGGTACAGCTGTCACCAGCTGCAGCACCAAGAGGCTCGGAAGTGAGGGGCTGAATCCCAGTCTGCGCCAGCAATGCCATGAATCCCACTGGACAGTGATGAATTTGTGAGAAGTCATGGCAACCTAGAGGCCAGAGGGGTGCAGAAGTAAACCTCCTACAACTACAGTTACACGACAAGGCTTGGCTCTTGTCTAGCTGAATGCAAGACAGCATCCCATGTTTCCAAGTGCTAGGAAAACAGCATTAGTTTTCCTTTCAATTACTAAGTGTATTTTTTGTTCATTCCTTTAATGACTGAACTTAAATAAGAAAAGCCTTGGAGGGTGTGGGATGACTGAGCAAATACAAACTCAAGCCAATGACTTTGCTTAATTTATTTTGAAGCATATCTGCAAGGACGTTAGCCAGGACAGATCAGCTGGGAAACTTTATTTTTCACCTGGGCAACATCCAAAGAAAATACTGTCTTGTTCTTCTCTGGATATTCCATCTCTTAATTAGTGTAATCTATTTAGTCTGCTCTGTTTGATTTTTCACTCATAGAGGCTGCAAAGCATCTGCTCTTATACTTGGTCTCTGGTAGCAGTGATGCCCCCATGCCACACAGACTCCGCTTCAGAGGACCCTTTCAACACAAAGCCCTGTGTGAAAATATGATCTTGAGTCAATGGAGACTGTGGAGGTGAGTACCTGGATAGGAGTGGCCTCACATACGTCCTCAGAAGGAATCTCCTAGTGCATTCAGCTCTGTGTTCCCATCTGGATAAGACAGCTTTAGAAAAAACACAGTAAATATGGTAGGAGGGTATTTGGAAATTGGGATGAAAAATGTGTCCAGACAGCAAGTCTGGGGTGCACAGATGCTGAAAAGTGCAAGTCCTTGCACACCCAGGTGATGGAGGTGAGATTCAGCCAGAAATGTTGGGTCCAGCCACACCTCACAGCCTTGTTCATCGGCTTTCACTGGGAATCCTGAATCCCTAGAGTGAGCTAGATTATTTTTAACAGTTTTGAGACTGAACTTCAGATACACTACTCCTCTTTTCTCATAAATCCTGTATACTAGCAGACAAGCAGCAAGTGTTTTTTGAGATGGTTACAGAGGTGATAGTTGCATTAGTTATTTAGGCAGTGACTTTGGAAAAAAACTGAGAGGGAACTGCTCTAGCAGCAACACTTCAAACAGTTCAGCTGCCTTACTTCAGATTTGTGGTTTCTTTTTTTTTTTTAAATGCTATAAAATTGGCCTTTTGTTCTTTTGCCTTTCTGTTCCCTCCTTGTCAGGTTTACTCAGATTAAAAGTCAAAACAAGCTTTTTCTTCTGTTCCATGGCATAGATTTACTGTCAGAGAAGAATAGGCCTTCCCCTTGGTTATAAATACTGTAATAGACCACAGACGGATGGTAATAAACTATGTTGAATTTCCAATGACTTGCAGGAGGTGTGAGAGCTCACGGCTCTGTCTGGAGAGACAGGAATCAGCCGGGAGTGGAAAGGTGAGACACTGGACTCCATTGCGCTGGTCTTGGCTATCACCATGTATTTTGGGTGACAACCGGTTCTTGGCTCATTTGCTGAGCCTCGTGAGCTGAGCCAGGTTTAATCTCACTGACAGCTAGGAAGGACTTGGAAGTTATCTTTTCTTCATACTAGTCACTGAAAGGACACGTTGGTCTGGTCAGCTGCCTCAGGGAGCGGTGTCTGTGTGGTGGTGTGAGCCCTGCCCCGGCTCCCGGCTGCAGAGATGACCATACCAACGGTGGATCCTGCGGCCAAATGCCACGTTGCACAGCGGCCGGAGCAGTTGCCTTCTCTTGTCTGCTTTCCGCCTGCAGAATCATCTGCCAGGACCTGCTGTAAGAGAGGTTAATGTAGTTTTTAAAAGCAAAAGAGACTTTATGTTCTGCGTAGATGTGGCTTTGATCAACCTGGTCTAGTGGAAGGTGTCCCTGCCCATGGCAGGGGGGTTGGAACTAGATGATCTTTAAGGTCCCTTTCAACACAATATTTCAACTGCTGTAACACTTCACAGCACAACACTGCATTTCTCTCACGATGGTCAGAGAACTTCTTGTAACAGTGCCTGAGGCAACCTCAACAGGTGAAGGCTGATGTGCACTGTATTTGTCAGAAGACTGATTAAAAATCTTCCCATGCAGGAGAAGTGCTCCATCACTCTTCCCAAGTACAGCCATGGCCTCCTGAAATCCTGACACTTGACTTCATGCCCGTTTTCAGCTCAGGGCCAGAGCTTTCCAAATGCTGGCCCAGCTCTCTCTGACAGTGAGTGGAAACATTTGCTGTCCTGCTTTCTTCTCTGTGCCTTGCTCAGAGCAGGTCCTTTGGCTTGAGGAGTCCTTTGGTGGAGCAGGACAGAGGGATGCTGTATAAGCAGCACAGGTGTGCTGGCACATGTGTGACAGTGAAAGAGCCAGTCAAACCACACTGCACTTAAAAGCTGTGAAAAAAATGGGTAGGAAAGAGCCTACATCACACACTCTCTAAAGCCCTTGCTGTTGCTGAAACACAAGGTGCCAGCTCTAACTTGCCCAGGCCATGAAATACTGATGTTACTTGGGGTGTCTGGGAGGATGATAGCAACCATCTGGTCTTCCCCTTACTGTGGCCCACATCATAGTACTTCCCTGTAGACTACCCTGTGCTACGCTGTTTCAGCTAGAAGTCGTCATTTCCAAAGTATGCAAACCCAGGGGGGTGGGGGAAAAAAAAAAAGAAGCCAGTAAAGGACCATTCCTCCATAGATTTAAAGACCAGAAAAGAAATTTAAGCATTTCACCCCTCTGAGAGGGGACACCTGATCTTCAATAGACACAAAATATCCCATCATCCCGACTAAGCCATTTTACTGATGAATTACTCTGCTGAAAGTCCTTATTTTCCTGCTAGCTTAAATTTATCCAGGATCAGCTTCCAGTCACTAGAGCCTCATTTTAATGTCATTGCACAAATCGATAGCACATGTCTTCTAGATTATTGTACCTTAGGCCTCCCCCTGGATCTCAAAAACTTTAATGCCAAAATATAATTTGTTCTCATTAGCAGTATCTTGGGACTGCTGTGTGAAGGGACCAAGAAGGTTGGACCTATTAGGCTTTAGCTAAGACAAAGAAGGGATGCAGCAGTAGGCACAAAGCAATAAGTGCTAGAGGGAAGATAAATAAGGTGCTTCTCTGAGCCTTCTCCCCAAAGAACAGGGTGATACGGGGAAAGAGAAAAAAAATTAAAACTGATAACAGAGAATAGGTCTTGCAGGCTAGATAATAAATCTTTGCAGCTCACTGTTCCCAAATTTTTATCAAGACTTTGCCTGCAGCCTGGGAGCCCTGCTGTCCCCAGCGGGGTGATGCTTGCTTGCCCCTTCCCCACAGCCCATGGCCCCACTGCAGGAGGAGGCAGTGGTCCTTCGGGCACCACCAGCTGCCATTGGCACCAAGCTTGGGGGGGTCTTTCGGTGTGAGATCTCCATTAATCTTGCACTCTTTTTCAGGCTGCATTTTTTGGTTCTGGATCCTGCCAGGCTCTAAGTGTTGTGCTAAATGATCTATTACCATCCTACCTTTGTGCCACCAGTCAACTGTGAACACAATTCTCATGGTTGTGGTCAACCATGGACACATGGCTTTTCCTTCATCTCTCAAGCCTGTCTTTAAATTACTGATTGAATCTGTCTTGATTCTCTCTTCTGTGATCCCAAAGCCCTGTAAATTTTCCTTCTGGCTGTAATGGACCAAGGAGCACAGATCACTTCCTCTCAGTAATAACTGCTAAGCTGTTTTCTAAAGAGCTTGGATCACATACTGCATATTTTGTTCTCTCTCTCAGCTTTCAGTCCCATCATGTCAAACTAGTCTCACCAGCTGCCCAGCATCCAAGAAGAAAAGAGCTCAGAGCTGCTGGAGAACCACCAAAGCCCTTAACTAACGTCCTTCTGGACAAAGACAAAAGCCAACAAGCAGTGGAAGAAAATTGAAATATAGGAGAGAGCCTGTATGAATAGGATATTCTGCTGTATTGGGTCACTGACTCTTCAAAGAGAAGTTGTTGGCTGGGATATTCAGAGCATGAACACTTTTAAAAGATCATTAATACCAGCCTGAGTGTTCATTAGGCTCAAACCTCCAGAGGAAGGGAGTTGCCGGGAGAGCTCTGAACGCTGCAACCAGGAGCCTGCTTCGGCTCCTACTTGAATAGCCTCAGTTTTCAAGGCAGTCAACAGGTTTCCTGGACCCTGCACTCCTCCAAAGATCAATTGTTTTTGATTGCAAAGCAATTTGCATGTCTGCAGCATGGTAGAAATCAATGACTGCTAATAACAGGAGCAAGGGGCCGCTTCTGGAATCTACAGCAGCAAACAGGCTGCAAATTAGCACAACCGTGCCAAAATTATTCATTTGCAAGGCCTTTAAATATTGTCAGGTTTTCATCTTATCTCATTTCATCTGAGTCTGTTTGCTGTATCAAGAGGGTATGGTTCATTTTTGATCCATTTTGTTTGTTCTTTTTCCAAGGAAGCTTATCTTCTAAGTCATACCTTTCCTTCTGAAGATAGGAAAAAATACACATAGAGGCAGGAGGTGCCAGAACTGAAGTGACCTATAGAGGAATCAAAGGATTCATCTGCCTTAATGTTAGATGTCTGAGGTGAAAATATCTATAGAGGAGCCCATCACCCTGAGCTCCCTTTCTAGTGAAGAGCGAGAAATGGGCTCTTACAGAGTGCAACTTAGCTGGACTATTTCAGGCAGCTTCGTTAGGGTGAAGTGAGTTTTCACACAGGCTGTGCGTGCTTTCTCTCTGGTGACTATAAAGGAAGAACAGCTCAGATGTGACTATTTACACATGCAGACTGTGGTTGCCTTCTGACACCTCCGGTCTTTCATCCCTGTTAAGACAGCCTGTGTCATTCTCTTTCATCCCCAATTTTAGTTTAGAAATAGCAATTCCTAAGCCCGCCATCCCGATAATGCAGGATGTAGGAGGCTTGAACCTTTCCTGCAGGTGCACAAGGACGTGGGCTGCATTGCAGGGTGAAGGGGCCAGGAAAAAGGGAGGTGCTGCCTTTGCTGGCATTGCTGGTGGACATTAAAGTGGGGCTGGTGGACCTTTTAGTAATGCAGCTCACTGGACTCTACCTCTGCTTGTAGCCAGCAGTGTTCCCAGAGCACTGTGGGAAGCTGGAGGTGGTAAGCACTGAAAATAAAGCCAAGCCTTTCCAAATAGTTTAACTACAAACTTCTGCCTCTCCCAGTTGTTGAAATGTCATTCTGTTTGTATTACTAACCCATTTCCTCTCCAGTCTTGCAGAAAAATATGACTTGCGTGATCTGATTATATGTGCGCACACCTAGGAGTATACACAGGCCTTATGAAAATCAATTAGAAATCTCCAAAGGACAATCGAGAACTAAAAATAACAAGAACAACAGGAAGCCTTATACCCTTGTGTGTGAAATTAAAAAAAGTGGTGCTTACTTGATAATGAAGCAGAAGTGGTATGGCTTCTTTCCCTTTCAGGCCATCTTCAAAGATGTCCTAAATTGATTTCATTGTGTTTAATCAATTGAAATTGAGTGAGGTCACAAATTTAAGTAAGAAAATATGCTGTGTTGAAGAGCTTAATAGGAGATAATTGTTTAATACAGGAGGTAGAAGTTTATCTGTTCCTCCAATATATTTTGTTTTAGTCCTCGGCTGCCTTGATAATGTATCTAGAACCTTTCCTCTCGTTCTTACGAGTTTTGTTTTCCTCATATGATACTTCACCGTACCCATTCTTTCACGCAGCTTTCTTGCACCTGTACTTTCCTATTTTACTATGATTTTATGTTATTTTTCAGCCCCCAAAACCTCTGCTTTTCGATTGGCACATCTCTGTCATGTCTTTGTCTGCAGCGGATGGGCCCTGGGGATTTAGCATTGCTCAGAGGCATTCACATTTCTGGGGCAGGAAAATGTTATTCCTCTTTTCTCCTCTATATCCACCAAGCAAATACTGATCTCCAGCCCTGATCATGTAGGCATAGGACTTACTTATGTCATTACAAAACACAAAGCCCAAAATCTGCTGAGCAGATTGTATAGTTTGACTCCAATATGGCTGTAAAAAAGGGGCCTATGAAAATGTTAATAGACTTAAAAGCACTGGGAGGCAATTTGACATACTTCCAGTAGAAAATAGTAGCAGTGTTACCACATAAGCATCAGAGAAGATAAGGTAAGATATTTTGCCATGGTTACAAATACAAGGACAATAAATATGTCTGATCCTTTTCCAAGAAAACAGGAGAAAAATAACTGGCAACATGCCTGCTTGTAAAACCAATTTCAATGTACAAACGGGCCTGCAAAAAGGATGCTGACTATTCCACTGCCAGGCAGAGAGAAGGAAAAAACATTTCTGGACACAAGAGGCATTGAAAGTGTAACGAAAAATTTAAAAAATAGTTCCTTTTGAGCTTTTCAGGAGTGAGACCAACCCAATAAAACCGATAATGCCCTCTCCAGCTCCAGCATCCAGCATGCCAGACAGCTTCTTCCTTTCTTGCTGATAGCCAGAAGAGGCACCGAGGATAAAAGAAATTGTTAAGTAGGTGAAGCAAGTGAGGGAATTTTTCACTCTGATCTCAAATCTGCATTTCATATTACTGGGAAACTCCCTTGACACACTCCGGGAGCAGCTTCACTGCTGAAGTGACACAGGAATTGTAAGGTTTGTCACCTAATTCCCTCCTGCCTGGGAGCAGGAGATTCTCCTGAAGGCAGTGCAGGCATTGCAGGGAGCAGTTTCTCCCAAGGAGGAGCCAGCAGTTTTCCTTTGAAGAGTCTATTCTTAATTTCTGTCCAGAGATGCTCACAACAAGGTGATCTGTGAAGGCAGATCGTTTCCTTTGCAGTTTCTCTTGGCTGCATGGAGAGGGGATTGCTGTAACTGTGCCGTGTCAAGCTGACAAGCCTACTAGCATAGAGCTACTCGCAGGTAGCTGTCATACCTACAGATAAACCCTGCTACACAAGCTGTTTTCAATCATCTGCCCTCGGTTCAAGTCAAAAATAGAGACCAGGAGTGCCTCTTT
>NW_010256583.1:19264-42053 GCF_000690775.1 Eurypyga helias
TCTGTAATTCTCCCCAGGGCATTCAGTCTTGTCTGCCCCAGCATATCAGGGACAATTTAATAAATTCCAAGGAAGGATTGGGACAGTCTCTCCAGACCTCTCAGCTCAGCTCTTTGCAGCATGGCCAGACCTAACACTTGGTGTCCTATCCAGGTGAATGTGGTAGACATCCCCTTCGGCTGATGGACACCCCCCAGGCTGGTGCTTCTGGCTCTCCACAGACTCAGTGGGACAATACATTTTCCAGAGTACTCCATATTTGCCTTGCAGACAAAAAGGTCTAGAAACACCATTATCCTAATTCAAAAGGCACGGGAAGAGATTCCCCAAGCCACTTATGGCAGCTGGGTGCCTGACATCCATTTTTATCATGGGGTAAAAACATGGCCTTTCCGCCCCAGATTCCCGAGTTGAGTACCATTGGACAGGCACAGCTAACTGGTACTTCAGACCCACTTTTTGAATGAGTTGCAATGGTTGAAATGATTAAAAACAGCAGCTGTGATGGGGATAGGTCATGGTAACCCCTAGGTCTGGGCATCTGAGCAGCAACATCCTTCCAACAGCCCCGCAATGCTGGAGCTTCCTCAGCTACCACCAGCCCCACAACACTCGTGTTGGACATGACGGTGCTGCTGCGACAGCACCAGCTGAGTGGACCAAAGCAGAGCCATGTCTGCCCTGGCATGCTCAGGGGCGGCACGGAGGAGTTGCACAAGCACTGGCTGTCCCCCACCTCGCTGCAGCTGGCAGGCAGCAGAGATGCAGCCACCAGTGCTGAGGACAGGGTGGGCGAGCACCAGTGAGAGCCAACCTGCCAGAGGGCTTGAAATAAGATAAATGCCATGATACTTCCCCATGCAAAAGAAGAACCTGCTACTATCCTTCATTTTAATTCAACTGGCTGACTTTTATCAGGGTTACTGGATGGAACCCTTCCATCAGGGTTCCCTAACAGCACAGAGCAATTTAGAGGATGAATCCTGAGTCCTAATACAGCAGCCAATTACCACAAATAGTAATCTAGTAATTCTTAAAAGGTGGGATGAAATTTCTTTTTTTTTTTAAATATATCTCCCATTGGTAACCTGCAGCTTGCACAGCAAATCTGAGGTGAGGTTCGTGACATAGAGGCTGTTGCCAGGAGTTTTTGACTAATTGCCAGGTACCATTGTAGGTGGGAATGTGAGCCTCAGTTGCTTGTGTGCATTCATTTGCAGTCGTAAATAATGCAGTGTTTGGAAGCAGTTCAGACTACTGCTGCAATCAGATATCCTCAGTATCAGCTGTTCAGTGCCAAAGACACAGCGATTGTGTGAGTGCTCAGAGCAGCAGGGGTGAGAAATGCTGCAAGCTCAGCCTCTGCACAATTCCTCTGCGAGGAAAAGCGCACATTGCCTCTGAGCGCTCTACTTTCCTTTTATCTACTCATCTTAAATGTCTCACATATTTGACCCCATTTACATAGGCATATTCCAGGAATAATTCCCTAACAGTGAGTGCAGGATTGTGTTTTCTGAGGTCAAGAGAAGCAAGATAGTAATTACAGAGATAATTGCTTTTAATGCATTTTTCACCTACAGAGTCCCATTAAAATGTTCTTTGCAGAAGAACAGAAAGGAACAATGTTTTAACACTAGGCAAAGAAAGGTTTACAAGAAACACCTCCTCCCTCCTTTATTATTTCCAAGTTCCTTGACAGTGATCATGAATTAATTTTCACATTGCACAGTCTGATACTTTGTGGAGCAGGCTTTGCTAGCTGCATCTGAGTAATGAAACTTGGAAAACACTGACAGTGTTTATGGTAATTAAAATCAGCTGAAGGACACTGTTCAGTATTCGCCAGCTAGGGTTAAAATCACTCGTGTCTCTCAAAATCAGCTAGAAAGAAAAGGCCAAAGTGTTAAGACCTCTTAGAGCAGGATGCATGCAAACCATTTTTTCCTCCATCGTTTTATTGATGGTGTTTGACAGTTATATGAATTAATTTCTATATGTCCCACAACACTTTTGGCTCAGTGTCACCTACTTGCACATTAAACTGCTCATATTTTGCTTGTCTAATGTTTTAGTGTCTCCAGGATCAAAACTGCTCAGGTCACCTGCCACCATGATCCTGCTCATCGCCACACACTGGATCAGGGGGTGAGAGAGCTGGTGGGTGTCTGTGGCAACTGAGACTGGGCAGGGAGATACCCCAAAGCATCCATGGGTGCATGTACAGGGGGAGCACAAACAGGGAACCAGCCCTGGCCCCTTTGAAGTCGCTCCCATATCAGCTGGGGAGGAGATCAAAGAGCTGCCACCAGCCCTTGCTGGTTTCTGGGTAATATCGACTCTGCAGGGCAAGAGAGATGCCTGGAGCTGAATTTGGGTTATCACAGGTTCATTAGCAGGGAACTACCTTGGTGGGGCCCAAACCCTTTCCCACGCTTGCTCGGGGCAGGCTGGGACATGCAGTGGGGTGGAATGTTGGTCTGATTCATTCTCATTGCCCTCCTCTCCCGGCCGTGGCCACACTCTCCCGCAGCCTTCCCAAGCAGCATGCTGTGCCTGGCCCTTGCTCCGCTGGGTCCTCTGAAGCCCCACAGCCTGTTCTGCCGAAGTGCCACCTACCCGGGATCATGCCCTGTCTATTTGTGCACTTGGCTGGATCTAACTGGGCATAGCACTTACCTTTTGTTGAACCAAATTCAAAATTTCAGGTCATTCTCACAATCTGCCCAGATAACTTCCCCTTGTAGGTCCTCCACCTCCACAGAATTTTGAAAACCTAATGCACAAACCCTTTATGCACTCAAGTTGTGCGTGAAAATGCCGGTGGGTCCCCCGTCCCAGCAAGACTCCTCTGAAACTGCGACTGATCCATATGCTCCTTCGGGCAGTGACTCACTGACAGCTGCTGGTCTCCACACCAGACTTGTGCTTACCCTCAGCTTTTTCTGGGAATTACCCACCTACCGTACTAATGAATATCTCACGTAAGATGGTGTCAAAACCATCGATACACATTATTAGTGTATGACAAATCTACAGTGGTTATTACTTGTACATTTATTATATTTGAAACACTTACAAATAGGATGTTTGTTTGTTCCAGTACTACTTCTGGGAACCAGGATTGTGGTGAATGACGTGCATTGTCCTTCTGCCTCTCCTTAGCAAGAGATATAATTTTCATTCATGGAGTTTCGTGGTTCCTCACTTCTACTCTGAAATTGCCCAGCCAGTTCTCAAAGTATCCTTGAAGAGCATCCAGCTTCCAAATTTCATCAGGATCCAACAATTTTGAAATATTTTACTTATTGCTGTACTTTCTCACATCATTCAATTTCCTCTTCTTTTTTTTTAGCCTGAATTTGTACCATTTCCCCTGCATTACGTTAGCTGTTTGATCACTACTGATGTCTTTAGTGAAAACTGAGTCAAAAAAAGGCATTCTGCCATCCAGCCTCCTCGGTATTGCTGGCCATTAGCTTTCCCTCTGCAGTGAGTAGTGGACCAGTGTGTCCTCTGATATTTCTCTTTCCACTAATGCCTCCTTAGACTGTGGGGTTTGTTATTCTTCATTTCTCTTCCACTTGAATTTGATTTTCTTCCCTCCAGCACATGCTGTCCTTTGATATTCATCCTTACTCACTTGACCTCATGCCCATTTTCTCTGGGATTCTTTCTTATATGAGTTCACTGAAGAGCTGGAATTTATCCAAACTGATCTTCTGCTGCAATTTCCAGCCTGCCTACATGCTAGTACAGTTTCCAGTTGTACCATAACATCATTTTCTACAAGGAACTGATCATTCTCCTGAACTATTTCTTCTTTTAAATTATTTTTCCACAAACTATTATCTGTTATCTTTCTTTGGTTACTGAAATCTGTTTCTTGAAGCCAATAGAATTAATTCTGTCTTGTTTGGTTCTCCCACTTTTTTTTGTCTAAGAGCTGTTACACTTAGTAATCTGTCCCTTAGTAGTTAACATTATCCCACCAGCTGCACACAGATGATGCTTTAAGAGCTCTAGGAAGGAAGCATCAACGTAATAAAAGCAGGCACGAAAAGTGCCATATTAATTTGAGTTATGAAAAGGAAACCTAAAAGAATTCAAAAAGACCTGAACTATTTACTGACCTCCCACATCTACCTTGACTCTTTGTAGGGCTTCGTAATGCACTTTCTCTTCTTGACATTTCACTAACACAGCAGGAGGTAAATTAAAATTTAACCTACCTGCACAAGAGATATATTCAGGTAATTAATGGTAACAACTGCAGCTTTAGCTTCTACTGACATTAAGGGGAAGAAAAAGGTAGTATCTCTAGACCACTTCCAAGAGCTGTGCCTCCCAACAGCAGTGCAGGATGGCTTTAGCAATCAAATCCAGCTGCGGTTCCCTATTCAAAGCAGTGGAGCAAAATCCCTCCATGGACTAATCTCCACCCTGGCAGCAGTGCAAGCTGCTCGCTGGTGGCAAGAGGACACACGGGACCCCGCTGCCCGGTGCGTCACCCATAGCAAGTCTGCACTCTCCTCATCAGAACTGTGATGGAGAGGCTGCCCGGAGAGGCTGTGGAAGCACCACCCATGGACGTCCTCAAGATTCAGGCAGACAAAGAGTTGATGGGCATGACTGCACCTCATCCCACTTGTTCTTGAGGCTGGGCTGGATATCTCCAGAAGTCTTTTCCAACCAAGCCTGTGAAACTCCTAAGCCTGTTTCCCTGAGCCAGCTCAAGCCTGAGATTGGGGCTAGTGGCTGCCTCCCTTTCCCTCTGGAAACACTAGCAGCTACTAGTGATATGCTTGCCCTTGGAGTAACTCATGCTTCAAGTTCCAGGTGTGAGGCTGTGGCTCTTCTTCCTCCCCCTCCCTGCACAGCCTTGCTTGTTTAAGGCCCTCTTTGAAATTTGTTTTTCACCAATTTGGTGTGATTTTGTGGCTGAGGTTTCCAGATGACAGGTCAATGCTGAAGGGAATGTCTTTGAGAAGATGTCCTAGAAATGGGACATGGTCCAAGCTTCCATAGATCAGGACTTAGCAGAAAGGTGATATATGCAGGTAAGGTGGTTCCAGAAAGTGCAGGATTGTACCCAGTCACTGATCTTTGGGAGGTCACGTTCAGCTAAGGCAAAGACAAGCTCTGGGCCCACTCCTTGCTGTCGCAGGGCGCAAGGGATGCTTCAGACACTGAGACAAGCTCACAGGCTGGCAGAGCAGTCTTACAGCCCCTTCCTTCTTCACGTCTTCCCTTTTCTGCCACTCTCCCTTCCCCCTGGAGATGCTCTATCCTTGGCAGGCTGCAAGGGTGAGCGCATGTCCCAGGCTCTCTGAAAGCAAGGCAAATCCTGGTCCTTCTCCTTTCCTTACTTTTATAATCACTGTCCAAAGACATTCCACAGTTACTGCAAACAATTTGGATCCAGCCCTTTCCCACCTAAACCAATTCTCATTTCAAATGACATCACAACAATGCAGAGACGGAAACGCTGCTGGGAAGAGCTCTGTCATTAACTCACCGAATATTAAATGGAATCAAAGCACTGCAGATAAAATTATTTCAAGGACTAATTACTATACCAACCCTTCTGGCTTTAATTCTAGACCTGAAATATTGAAGCGCTAATAAAATAGGATTCATAGTACATGAAACACGTGAGAGAAGATTCAATTTGTAATGATAATTTGAAACATTTTAATAGGATTTCAGCAGCAATATGAAGATTGGCAGTTCAATAATTTGTGGAAACGAAGAAGTAAAGCTCAGGCAACATATAAAAAGCCTTCCTAAAATGCCCAGAAGGTAGTGCAGAATAAGTCAAATATCTGACAAATTCCTGATCTCCCTTTTCAGGGTAAGACCTACTCCAACTCCAGCACTGTGTCTCTCACTGCAAGAGCTCAGTGCCTGAAGTTGACAGGGGAAAGGAATGTTAGGCTTAAACTCTCCAAAAGCTGCCTACCAAAATACGTGGCATTCTGCCATCTCTCTGGCAGATGTTTTAAACAGGAGTTGCTTGGGTCCTGGGACAAAAACCTTACAGGAGATGGGAAGTACTTCTCCATAAGGACATCCTTGGTTTGACAGAAGAGCAGCAGAAATTATCCCATCAACAACCTGAACATGCAAGAGCAGTGTCTTGAAAAACCTTTTGTTTAAGGAGAAACTTTTAAAATTGCATGCAAGGAATAAGCTAGGCCTGGCTGTTATTTCCTATCCTCCACAAGAGTCCTCGTACCACCGAGCCCATGCTGGTGCTGTGGTCTGCCCGTGGGGTGCCCTTCCTTTCAAGAGGGATCCATCATCACCCCCGGCACTTCACAGATGTAGAGGGATGGGGATTTCTCCTTTGTTTTGCCAAGTCAGGACAACTGACTGCTGCTTAGCAAAGAGGTGTGGGCACCAGCTTTGCCCTGGCAAGCTGGTCGTTCGAGTTACGCAGCCGGGGACAGCGGTACCCCGGGGACCAACAGTGGTGGGAACAACATAAACACGGTCGTAGGCACTGGCAGTCACTCACTTTTAGTTAAAACTGTGTTTTCTGATCTCAACGTACACATCTGTTTGTGGACTAATGAGAGGCAGCAAGAAAGAGAGCACAACCATATTTTGTGCCATACTTACCCATAAAAGAGCATACCGGCTTTTTGTCTGGATTGCACTAAAAAATGCAAGGAAAAAGACAGGCTGGATCTATCACAAGTGCGCCAAAATGCATGGCATGCCTTTGCTGATGTAAAAGGGTACTATTTTGTCAGAGGAAAAGCAGGCATTCGAAGAAAACCTCTGGCTCAATGTACTTTGCCAACCTATGGGAAAACAATACTGTGTGAGGGAGACACTAGTTCAGTTGATATGATAGGATTAGGAAAGAGAAGGAAAGAAACCTCTGAAAATACAATCGTTAAGAAGTTACACAAGAAGGCTGATAAGAAGCTGTGCTACGTGCTGCTCATCTGGTACCACTGGCTTTGGTAAATTTGCTGGGGCGAAGAAGGTTTCATATCTCTGTTTCGGCATTTTCTAAAAGTGACTAACAAAATTACAACTTCGCTGAAATGCATCCAGTAAATTTCAGTTCAGGCTTTTCAAACACAACGTGAGAGACACTCAGGTTAAATTTTGCAAAACACCCAATGTGAACCTATATTTTGGTACAGAGAAGTTAGAAAATACCCTTACCTAAGAAACCGTATTTTCTGATTAGATTTTCAGATCCTGTTGACACTAATTAGGAGGCTATTCCCTGAAGCTGGAGGACAAGGAACATGGAAAATGCTGCTCCATTTGTAAGAAGCAGATGGAAAGAGCGGATCAGGCTGAGCTGGGGTTGGCCGGGGCTGCTCATGCTCACTACACATTTGCAGCCCATCAGTTACGTGATCAAAATAGGAGCTTTGTGTCTGCAGCCAGCAATAGCTTGGCAGCGGGTGTGTAACCAGCCACCGCCTCCTGCGGATGCCCAAACATGTCCCGTGTGCTGGAGGATGAGTGGAAAGCAGGCAGGTACCCCGCGGTGGGCTGCTAGGGCTTGGCCACCGCACCAAAGCTCCTGTGAAGGCTGGGGCTGTGATTTCCTTTGTAAGCCTAATCAGATAGTAAAATAAAACCAGAGAATCAGCATAATTAATTCAAATCTATGTCTGGCTTACGGGTTCTCCGTATGAGACATCTTTCAAGTCAGCATAAATTGAAGGTTAAGCTGGCCTGCTCTGTTGTAATCAAAGCAACCCATGGGCGGCTTCATTTTAATTACAGCTCCTGGGGACCATTTAGGTGCCACTCTGGATGCTGCCTAGGCTTCAGAAAAAGATTATTAAAGTTGTCAGTCACAGATCATGAAAGTTCATAAGCACAGAAAGAATTGATTGATACTAGTTTGTCCCTAACCGAAGCATAAGGAGGATTAAATAAAAAAGCAATGTAAATAGCCATCTTGGATCTGTAAAACATTTTAGGCTTCTGCCTGAAAGTTGCTACATAAATGCAAGTGATTATTCCTGATTTGGCTGAATGAAGAAGAAGAATGCTTGAAAATGAGGCACTAAAAATATTGCGTTTCAGATGTGGAGGGTAAATGACAAGAGTAAGCTTCCTTCCCTCACCCTGCCCCGATTTCTGGGCTCAGGGGCAGCAAACGGCCTTCTGCATAATTGCGGGGGCTACCCTGGAGGTATGAGGACTGCCCTCCTTCCCACAGGTTAGCTTCATACTGGATTACTTAGATACCTAAAAAAAAAAAGAGTTAAGCATCTCTCATGAGCTAGTCAGTGACCTTCTCCCTGTCACCACTGAGGAAGGCAGGAGAGCAGCTCAGCCCATCTATTTATTGGCTGTGCAGCCACCAATGTGTGGGGCAGCTGGTATCCAGGTAGGATGAAAGAGGGACCTAAGCAATCACATTAAGAAGATGCCTAAATTGTAGATGTCTAAACTTGCCAAGATGAGTCCTGTCCTACGTCCCAAGCTACTCCAAGCCAGCACAGAAATCCCCTGTGGGGCTAGGTGTGTGGCTGGTCCCACGGCAGTGGGGCAAGGGAGCCATTGCAGCCCTTCCCCACCCTCATGCCATTCGTAGCTGTATGGGGACTTTTTTTTTTCCACCAGACCCTCAAAGCCTGTTCAAACAAAAACCCAGGGCTGCTGCATTGTTGCTGGAGGGAAACATTTCCGTAAGAGCAAGGGCTGTAACTCACAATGGAGGGCTGGAGGATCTGCCCCTCTGAGCAGTCTAAAATAAATGATTAATGGTAAATAGGAATCTGATAATACACATGATAAGCAATATATATTAAGAGCTGTAAACACATGAGATGGAAAATGGATAATGCTTGTGATTCTTTAAAAAGACAATTGGCTGGCTCTCTCCTTTGACATTTCCATGGTTTTGCACAGCCCTCCAAAGGGAGGAGGTTGTTTATTCTCTGTGCTTTAAGCAAAGGAGATGAACATTTTTCTGATACTTTCTGCTCACTGGGTTTCCTCACGAATTTCAGACACTCAATAATTTCAGGTTAATAGGAAGCGATAACTCAGAGCTCAAGTCATTCCTCTTGCAAATGCTAATGTTAATCTATAAATAAAACATACATTGTAAAGAAACAAATCCTGCGCGGCGGGGGGTAGCAGCCAGCCTGCTCTTAAATCTTCAAAGCTGGAATTTGGTACAGCACAAAACCCTTTGGGGTGATCGTCACAGGAAGCGTGCTGCATCCCAGCTGTCCCCATGCCAGTGTGGGGAGAAGGCTCCACCACCCCACATCCACATGCCCCATCTCTCCACAGGGAGAGATGCTTGGATTTCTGCATGCTCACTGCATTCATAGAACTGGAAACAGTGGTTATCCATGGGTAGGATGGGGGTGTGGATGGAGGATGGATCTCCTGGCCGGGGATCAGCCAGACTTTTGCAGACCATCCCGGGCTCTGAGCCCAGAGACAGAGGAGCACTGGAAGCGTTTGCCAAACAGGCTGGAGGTACCACTGCTGCCGTTGTTGACCCCAACCCTGCAGCTGGGCACTGGCTAGCTCCAGCCCCCATGAGCACAACTGTTTACCCCCAGCCAACGCTGCCCACTGCCTGGCTGCCAAGATGCCAGGGAGAGATACCAAAGCTGTTTTCCCCTACCTCCCTGGAGTTTTATTTCAGTGCCTGGTCGGTGTCTGGCTGTCCTTTTGGAGAGGGAGGGTGCTGGTTAAGGCAGGGATGCTGCCATCAGAAGAGAGGAATTGGGGTTTTCAGACACATTTTTCCCAGTGCTGAGTGGCAGAAGCATTCAGGCACCCAGCCACCAACTTGCAAAGTGGCTCACAGTTGGTATTTCACCTTTTCAGGTTGCCTTTAAAAGATTTACCAAAAGTAAGAAAATGTAGGTAGCCAAATGTAAGGCGCATGATAAATTGATGAGAACTAGTTCTGTGAAAGAGCAAAGTGATAAATGTTTAAACACAATACATGGGCATTACTAAATGAAGCTTTCTTTTTTTACCACAAAACAGAAATTTGCATTACTGCCTTTTCCCTGCTGGCCACAGAAATGCTGGGGGATAAAATAAGCAGTTTCAGCTCCAAAACCAGACCCTAGTTTACATGTACTGCTATTGAGGAGAAAATAGCATCCCAGAGCTTTAGCTGCTCAGGGCATGAGTCACCCTTACGTAAGCGTCGTCGCTGGTATGAGGAGGTTAAGAGCTGGGTTTGGACCGGAGCATTACACTGCAGGTGGGCATTGTCCCTTTAATAAGATAGTTGGAGTAATTCTGACACATGGCCTTGCAGAGACCATGGGAAAGTTATTTTTGTTGAGTGTTGAAACCACCCTTTGGGAGCAGTTTCCCCACAGGAGGCGGATGAGGTTGCAGAACACGCACAGGGTTGAAGAGGCATGTTGTGGAGGTTTCCCACTCGAAAGGTTTTCTTGTCCCAAGGCTTTCCCTCTCTGGCTCCAAGAAATTGCTCACAGAGAGGAACGGCTGCCAGTCAGGGGGATGGAGAGGGACATGGACTTCCTGGTGAAACAGTAATCAAGCATCCAAAGGGAGATTATTGTCTTCATGCAAGACTGCTTTTCTCCTTGCTCGTTTTATTGCTTTACGGAAACATCTGTCAGGCAATAATCTTTGATTTTTCCACATTTCACTGTTGCAGACTGAAAGCAGAGCTTTATGGCACTGAGAACTAGTCTCTGCTCTCATACTCTTTTTGCTTAATGTTTAAGCTGCTTGGGGCAGGGACTGCATTTCGTTGTGTCTGCAGAGTGCCTTCCCCAACAGGGACCCATTTCGCCTCTGCTGCTAGGAGCTATCATAATGAAAATAATTAATAATATTAATAAAGTGGTGTTTCTTTCTCTCCATGGCTTGCTGTGGAGGTTCACTATTAACCTGTCTGGAAGAGCAGCAAGAAAACAGCAGCCAGAGACGAGGTAAGCCCAACAGGGTAGACACTTGACCGCTGTTGTGCTCCTGCTTCAAGCAGTGATTGAGGGCTGTTATTTTTGGAGTGCCATCATACCCTTTGTGGGACATTAAGATTTCAATTTGAAAATAAAATCATCACCTCCTGACTCAGTGGCTAGCAAGAAGGACCTTCAGTACTAAGACCCGTTATATAAACAAACAATTTAATAATAACACGAGTGCAACCTTAGCCCCTAATGTGTATTAATTGATGTGGGACATGTACAAAGACATTGATTCCAAAATCATTTGGGCAACACCTGTATAATACAAGCATCACATGTGGGCTAACCTCTGGAGCTTAGCACCAGAAATTATGTTTCTAAAGCAATTTCTATTGCTTGTCTTCTCCTGCTGCGGAAAAGTTCCCCTCATGACACAGCTCCTCCTCACCCGCCAGTGCCCCAGCAGTGCTGTCAGTCACCTATGGTAAGTCACAGGAGGGCATCAGAGAACCAGCAATAAACCACACGGCACTCTGGTGCCCACAGAGGCTGGGAAGGGGGATGAATGTTTGGAGGAACCATAGCATGGTACGTCTAAATTAAGAAACACACTCTGACAAGGCAGGCTGACTCATTCGTGCGATGCTTAAGCAGCCTCCATCCCGTATCCCCACCTGGGGATAAGCACTGTGCTGTGGTTTCATCACATCTTGCTGAGGTCTGGAGGGACAGGCCAGGTGAGTGCTGGGCTCGCAAAGCCCCAGGCAGAAGTAGAGACTTGCAGGCACCATCAGAGCCGACAGCAACCCAGGGTCTCGGCGCACACTCAGCTGAGCCACGTTACTGGACAATCCCATACTGAATTTTACAGCAAGGAAAGGGCTACCCAGGCCAATGTCAGCTATGGGGCACTTTTACTCTGTCACTTGCACTTTTTGCTCTATAATTTGAAGCGGGAGGGCAACAGTCAGCCCATTTTTCTTTCACATACTTTGCAACTTTGGCTCATGCATGTCCAGCAACAGCGGATGCTCTCCAGATGGCAGCAGCATCCGTCGGAGATGGGCGTAGCAACTTTCCCAGCATAGAGAGAAACATGTAAGCGTACACCACAGCACCCACTCTGTCAACAATTCTGACCTGATAATCTAAACGTAAGTCTTACCATATAGACCCCCAAAAGGCACCAGCTCCTTTGCAGCTCAGAACATGTGCACTCACAACAGCTTCATCCACATGTCTCGTGTACTCCCACAGGAATCTTGTCTAGGCTAGTGCTATTCAATATCTTCACCTGGAAAACAGAAAAAAAATATCCCAAAATATTATATGTGTTCCTGGGAAAGTCTGTAGTTAGCCCCAGGCTAGTGAGCAGACGTGAGTCGTACAGAGCTTGCTACACCTTCTGACAGTCTGAATTCACTTGGTAGATTACCACTGTTTATGTTTAGCTGAATCCCAGGTTTAATGTTTTAAAAGGCTACTGGAAAATTACAAATGTGTTTCCAAGAATAGCTTAAAAAAAAAAAGTGGATTAATGAGAGTTTAAAAAAGTTAAGTTTTAAAAATTACATAAAATTAAGGGAGAACATGCTCTTCGTCTACAGAAACTTGAAGACTTTTCCTCCTTGGTTCCTTTACATTTCCCTTAGGCAAAGCCTATCAAAGACCAGCTGCTGAAAGTGATGGGAGGAAAAACACAGAGCTTCTGCCCATGGTTTTCATCTCGAGAGTGGGGGAAGATTGCCTTTAGTCAAATCCCTGGAGAAGCCAAGGTACCCTCTGAGAGAACGCCATGGGTGCCTGCTCCTTGGGGAAGCCTTCAGACAGAGGATATTGGGACATAAGAGGAATTTTCCCTAGCTCAACAAAAGCAATGAGCAGAGTGGAAGGGCCAAGGACCAGTGACATCTCTGGATCAAAGTGATCAGTCATCTCTCTGTCAGTACCTTGTTCCTGGCCTCAGCATCAGAAATTTCCTCTGAAAGCATTGCCACAACCTCTGGCAGGACACCATGTGTAAATCTTTAGGTGAAAATAATTACCCACTGGAAATACATGCCTAGGAATACAGCAGCATCCCTGTCAGCTGAGATCTTCAAATCAAAAGTGAGTATCTGTCTAGATGGCATTTTCTAGTGCAATGAAGGACACAGAGCAGGTGCAGGAACACTTTGCTGAATCCCCATGGCTGCATGTGAAGAACATTGCACATGATAAAGATGGTTCCTTGTGGTTTTGAAGGATGTGATTTCCCTGAGACCAAGTGCTAAAAATGGAGAAGAGCAATCTAGATAGTATTTGAGGGAAGGAACGGAGTTCAGTATCCAATAAGCTCATTGTGTGACACTTCTCTTATCTGCTACACCAGACTCAGGTCAGCACTGAGATAAAGAGAGATCAGCAAGGTCCTCTGAACTGCTTAGTCCGAAGCCACAGGTGACAGAGCAGCTGAGAAGATGACTGGGAGCTTTCAAGGCTTTCAAAACGTACAGAACAGAAACACCACAGATCAAAATTCTTGTGTGTGCAATAACTACATTCTCAAAACTATTTCAAGGAGAAGAACTAATGCCAGAGCACGGATTTCAAAAGTTAGTTAAGCATCTGAAGAGGCAGGGACACTCTTCATGTTACTTTAAATTTAAAAAAAAAGCATTTAGGTCCCTGAACTCCCACAGGTTCCCCAGTATACCTGCTCATGGAGAACCAAAGCAAGTAAGCCAACAGATGTGGCCGAGCGTGATGCTAAGGGACAGACACAGTTTGAGCCACGTTGTCATATGCACTAACTAGAATTGAAAGCATTCTGGTATTGCAAACTTGGGACTTGACTTGAAAGGGACTTAACTTGAATCATCGCAGAAACAAAGCTATGATGTGATCCTCAAACACAAGGGATGGCAGGCAACAGCAGCGCTGATGTTCACCTAAGGAAAAACAAAGACAGAACCCAGGGTGAACACACAGCTAGGTCCAGAAGCCATAAACAAGACAGCAGTCACAATAAGACCCAAATGTATTCAGCACAAGGGGCAAATTCCTCTATTTGCAATCAAAGCAATTCGCTTTATGAAAGGGTGACACTTCTACTGTTAAAAAAAAAAAAAGCACAAAGATAACAGCAGGATAAAGCTTTCATGAGGAACATTATCTCCGTAAGCTTGCAAAGCAATGTTCACCATGAGATTGGTTTGTGACACAGGAAATAAATGAACTAATATCGTGTTTCAAAACAGACACTGAAAATGAGGACAATGTAATCATAGTGAACACATATAAAAACAATTAGTGACAGTCTGATGCTAGGGCAGAGAATTCAGCTTGCTTTATATAGTGGGCACATCATAAGCTGATCTACCAGAAAGATATTAGCATGTAGGTGTAAGAGCCATTACTTTTGAGTGGGATTTTAAATAGCAAGAGAATTCTTCTGTGCTCTGGGGTCGAGAACAGCCTACAAGTGATGATACACAAATGGGTACATCTTCTGAGCAGAAGCAAAAGACATTCTTACAAAAATGAATTAAGGTACTTAATGAGCTGAGATACATTAGGGATACAGAACTTCACATTGATATTAATCCCATGAAAATACACATCATGTGAAAACCCCATAGCATTAAGAAATAGAATAAAAAGCATAGCTGGATGAGAAAGTTAGTTGTTACTGAGCAACTTTTGCTAAACAATATGCTCACCAAAATAAAACCAAATACATTCCTAAGTGGAAGGTTTAAATGTGAGCAGTGCCCCAGAAGGGCAGCTACGGCTGGCCTAAAAAAAAAAAAAAAAGGCAATTTTGACCCTAAGGCAAAGGTTATGCAAAGTGGAGCATCTTCAATTCCCTGCTCAGAAGGCAGATGTCTGGGATTGCCCCAGCACTCAGCCCGGCTGCTGCAGCCCCCGTCTGTGAGGTCCTAGAGGGAAAGTGGGAGGCAGGAGGTCATCTGTTGACTTACACAGAGCAAAAAACATTGGCACATTTCAGGAAAGCACTTTCAGTCTGGAAGAATAATTCTACACAGATAACCAAAAAAGAAAATATGCAGATACACATACATAGAATTTTCTAGAAATGATAACAACATTTTACATGATGCAATGCTGGGCTAGGCACCTTACACTATATTACAGAGCATAAAATCAAAGTGTATTTCATTCCAAGGCTCACCTTGGAAGAAAACAGAGTTCTAAATAAGACCAAGAATTAGGGTTTCAAAAATCAAAATTGCTGGAAACAGAACAGCATGGCCACCAAGCAGCCCTACTCCAAAAGATGCTCTTCGGTCGAGGTGCAAGTTAGTGGCCTGATGGTGAATGGTTATGGAGTTAAGAGGAGTATTTTTATGCATTGTTGATACTGAATGAAATTGTGTCAACTAACAATCAGGTCAACATACTTCACAGTGCTCCCCCCCATCCCTAAATTTACTGTATTATTGCATCCAATTCTCAAATTGACTAAATCCCTCTTCCCATATCCATGGCTGGAACTGGTGGGGCGTGTTCATGTTTCAGCATTTAAAGCCCATTGATCCTGCAGGTAAGTGAGCAGCACAAAACAAATCACTGGATATAGTACTCCAGGACAAGGAACATGGAGCACACAGCTTGAGTGTGGCTTGACACTTAGGCACAGGTCAAGGCTTCACAACACATTGCCAAACAGGTTTGCAGAAAAATTAATGCACCGCACAGCTTGATTTAAGGAAAAAGTGCATGTGATGAATCATTGGTTTTCGTCATTCTGACTCATGTCTTGTGTTGGGGTTCAGAGAGAAAAGCCACTCTGGGCTTCGTGTGGTGTCACACAAGCAAAGGACCTAGTCTTGCACAAGGTACGTTCAACCGTGCCTGAAGAACCTGAGCTCTGGTTTTGGCTCGCAGGGTGAGCAACAGAGAGTCACTCACCGTGCTCCACTTCACACCCCTTTCCTGTAACACTGGTATCAGCCTCCCTTTGTAAAGCCTTTTGCGCTGCATTAACGAGCAAACTCCGTACAAGTTCACCACAGATCATCTCGACTGTATTATCTGTGATTCTTCTACAGCAGCTTTTTGGTGCCTTTTTTTTTTCCCCCACCATAGCCTCACCATTTTGTACAGCCGTTGAATCTTATTTTTCTCTCTTTTCATCAGAACAGTGCATTTAGGCTGTTCTCACTTCTGCATGATGAAATGCTTTGCTAGGCAAACTGTATAATAAAGTGATTCTGAATGATGCTTTGCAGTAGAAGATTAGTACTATGAAATATCTTATTAAAATTACTAACTATATAAACATTTTTCTATCAGGATGTTTGAATTAAAATGTGTGAATTACTGCTCAGAAAAAGAAAATATTAGTCTTTGGAATAAGTGACACAAAATCATCCTAATATTTTTGTATTGTAGGAGGACTGTTCTTTCATTCCAAATTAGAACCGAGGAATCAATGCATCAAACATTCCTGAACTTCATTATTTACATCGGCCAGGAGAAAATGTTTTCACTTCATCAGGCATTAATATCTGGGTTTCCCAGTGGGCATCATACAAGATAAATCATATTTTGGGATCTCATACTCTTTTTACTCCCTTTTGGCACTAGCATGCCATGGGTTTACCTCTCTCATGTCCCATTTCAAGATTTTCCCAGCTGCTGGGACACTGCAATGGAAGGAAAATGAATCAAGAATATTTCAGGTTAACCAAGCAAGGGATTTTGTTTTCCAATGGAATCTTACAGGGGAAAATAATCACGTGGAAAACATCAGTTACTTTTGTAACCCCTTCTGCATTATAACACATGATTTCTACATTTTCTCATTGGCTAAGATTTTTTTATCTGTGAACTGTGACACTCAACAGAAACGGAGAGCTGCGTGGCACCCCTTGGCCTGTCACCCGTGCTGTGATGAGTGGGCTGGGGGAGGTTCCCACCACAGCAGTGGTGGCCAAGGACAGTCAGAATTCGGCAGAGGAGACCCTCTCCCCTGGCATCCGTGCCAACCTGCCCCTGCTCTTCACCGCGGGGAGTGCGGCATTTGTCATAGTCAGTTATCTCTACTGCTTGACATTTTAGTCCCTTCCTCAACTGCTTTGCTATCATGTTAATTAACAGTTAAGGCATTAGCACTGCCTGCATTTTTGTGACAGCCCCCAGGGCTGGAAGCAATTAGTTCAATGCAGAACTACTACCAATACCACAAAGTGAAGGCAGAGGCAGACCAGCTCCAAGACAGGAAACAATAATAATGCCAAGCAAGTTCCATCCTTCCTCTTTTCCTATGGTGTTTACAAATTTGTCTTTATATGCACTTCTTGACTTACAAATAACGATCTTCCTGAGGGAACACTACTGATTTAAGTTTCATATTCTGCTTCAATTCATATTCAGTTCATATTTTTATATCCTGCTTCATATTCATATTTGCAAGAACAAGAACTTCAAGTCAGCCTTCTCAGCTTTTCCTTTCGAGGCTTGGCAAACAAATGATTTTATTTCCAGAAGTGCTGAGCACCCGGTGCTCCAGCTGAAGTCAGCAGAAGATATGAGATGCTTTACAGTTCCAAAACCCACATCATTTATTTACTGACATCTTAAAGATTTAAGAGACAATGTTTGTTTCCTGGTTTTTCTTGACCTTAAATCATAGAGCTGCAAAACTCTTTGGAGGCAGTTTTCTTGGTAATTTTCCTCCATAGTTCTTAAAAGTTCCCCAGATGTGTAAGCACAAAGGGAACCTCCCTGAACTCATTGCTCAATGCCCTTTCTTAAAATGCTCTTGCCACCTCTTCACCCGCTGCATTTGCCTGAGGCCTGGTGTGATGCTCTAACCCACTTCCCCTGAGCACTCAGGCCTTGGAGGCCTGGAGGATTTCTTTAAATTGTGGGTAGCCCCCTTGTATTTAAAAATACCCAGGGAAATACCTTAATTTCCTGCAAGTTTTAGATTCCCAAAGGGTCATTTACATTATAGAATCATAGAAGCATTTACATTGGAAAAGACCCTTTAGATCATTGAGTCCAACCGTTAACATAACACTGCCAAGTCCACCACTAACCCATGTCCCTAAGTACTTCATCCGTAGGTCTTTCTTTTAAACACCTCCAGGGATGGTGACTCAACCACTTCCACGGGCCTGTTCCAATGCCTGGCAACCCTTTCAGTGAAGAAATTTTTCCTAATATCCAATCTAAACCTCCACTGGTGCAACTTGAGGCTGTTTCCTCTTCCTATCACTTCATACACCCCTGCATGGTAGGTAACTAATATCTTAGTTCCCTAAGATGCACATTGATATGGAAAATACCTTTTTTTTTTTAGCAGGAAAAAGTATCTGTTGTGATTTCTTGGCCCTGGTTCACATTTACATGGCACAGGCAGAACTCTTGGCAAGGACTGTCTCTGTATCCTCATCCTCCCTCTGTGGCTGAGGCTCTTTCCTTCTGCCTCTGCTTACCTGCTTCATCACCAGTTTTATTCCCAGATCCCCACCTGCCTGCTTTCCAGAGGCTAGGACAGCAGTGGTGGCATGGAGTGGGCAAAGGGGATGGAACCTGTCATGGGCAGACAGGGGCCCCCACGACCCCATTCATCTGTCCACTCGTACACACCATCTGCAGTGGCAGCACAAGGTCAGCATCTCAGCTCCAGCTTCGTTAATGAACAGATTTCTCTTCCCTTGGGTTCACATCCTAGATAGGAGGAGAGAGACAGGAAAAAAAACAAGTCTGGAAAAGGCACGTGCTGGAAGATGGCCTTTGGGATGCTGGTACCACCTCTGTGGCTATGGGGCTTGCCTCGGTCCAGGGGCATCAGGCACCAGGAGTCATGCGCTGCGTATTTTCCACTAGAATAAGAAAATGTCTTATTTAAGCCTGCCACTGAAGACATTTTCTTTCGCTGAGAACATGAAAACTGAGAGGGGGAAGAGCCGCTCCTCCTGACAGAGCGGCAGAGCGCTGTGCAGCTGACTCACCGCAGCAGTGCCTCCTACTAGATGCGAGGCAGCAGCAGAGGCGCGGAGAGGAGACCGCCAAGAAAGTGAGGCGTGCTGGCATCATCCTAAAATTGCAAAAATTATTTTCTTGTCAGCGATGATTAAAAACGGGATTCCAGCAAAAGCTCAGTTGTACTGCGTAATGCTTATCTTGGGAAATAAAGGATAGGGGTGGACGAATCTTCTAAATTTAATTTAAAGCATGCATAAATTTTCTAGACTCCTTTTACACTGGAGATTCCTTATGCATGCACTTCAGGCTTCCATTCCTCCATTGTTTCTTAAGTCTAGACATATGTCCGGTTATAAGGGATAAAATGCAGTTAAATCCATGCTAGTAAATTGAGGTAGTGTTTAAGAGAGCAAGACAAGACAAAACTGGAGTGCTTTTGCCTTCCCCACTGCTGCAATCTCCAACCCTTTTCATTACCACAGACTTCTTTTTCTTAGCACTGTCATCACCAGCTTGTCCAGAGAACAGCAGGAGAACAGGGAAACTGAATGATGGAGAAGAAAAGACGACTCGAGTACCCACACCATCCTGCAGTTTCTCTCCAAAGCCCTCCACTAGATCAGCAGCAACACAAATTTATCAACAGAGCAGGTGATGAGATAGAAATCTGAATGCTCCAGCATGGTGGGAGTGAGAAAATGGAGGAAAAACAACCACAGTAGCTCTTCAAGTCTCCCCAGAGCTCATGTAAACCACGACCAAGGTGCTCCATGCCCAAATTCAGTAGTGAGAAGCAGTGTCACACCATCAGCCATTCCACAGACTAATGAATGATGTCACATCAGCACCTCCTGTGATAGCAGCCACCAGTAACAAAGAAATCTATATAGGCTCTGAGCCATGACTGGTTTTAAAGGCAGGCCATGAATCAGATGTGCCTAACTGTTGCTAAAGCACAATATGGGATAGAGGAGTGTACCAGGAAGGGGTTTATATCTTTCCATACTGACAGTTGGAACTATGCCTGTCAATATTTCCAAGCTCCCACTGAGACCACCGGCTGCATTTACTCATTACAGAAGATCTTTTCAAAAAATAATTTGTTATTTTAATCCAAAATGCCACTTGCTGATCCTTTCTTCAAACCCATAGCATGCTAGTTTAAAGGATATACTGATCTTCCCTGGATACAAGTGCTGGCATGCGGGTGACGATGCCTCCTTCCCCATCCAACTGCAGTCAGCACCTCCCCTGGCAGTAGTACCAGCATGCTGCCAAAATGCCTCTGTCCGTCAAATCCCATGGTCATCTGCTGATTTTTAACCCCCTTGAATGAGCCTACATGATGGCCACAAAATCTCTCCCATCATGGGAGATGAAGGGGGTATAGGTGATGAACAGGGCTATACACATCCTTGAGGGAATGTGTGGATGAGGAGCAGATGGGGAGGTCAGGCTCTTGGTCACAGCCACACAGCTGGGCTGGAACAGGGAGACTTTCCCCAAGGGAACTACAGGGATGGAAGAAATACAGTGCCCTGGAAGTGGCCAAGCCTGCCTGGAGAGCTACAATCAGTGCTTGGGGCAATACCTACCCTGCTCACCTGGCTGTTAGAGCATGCAAAAACAGCTGTGGTCCAATTCCCCAGCTCTTGCTCTCTTTGCCTTCAATCCTTCCTGTTTCTGGTTTGTTGAAACAGCAGCATCAGCTTATTTTTCTTCATGGCTAAATTTCCTGCAAGCCTGATGGGCACAACGAGCCTGAGAAAATATTTATCTGATGCTGGAATCACAGCTTACGTGCTGGTGGCTGTTCTCATACATTGCAAATTGCTTTATTTGATACAACTGTTTGGGGTCTGGTGTTATTGCAGGCATGCTGAAGATTTATAACCAGACTTTTGAAGGCCTAGAACACTTACGGGTTTATTTATTTTAATAGAATTTGTTAATATTAAAAATATTGATGCATAACCTAAAGGGAAAAGGATCTAACAACTAAGAAATTATGGTCCTTTGCTGGATTTGGTCCTGGATCTACCTCCTATTACTCCCTAGCACATTATTAATATACTGATTGTCGTTATCCTCAACATTACTACTAGTGGTCAAGATCCTTCTGCGTAGTATAGAATTTAACCAGTGTAGGAGCTGCAAGGGTGGGGTCTGTGGGGGGGAAAGGAGGATATTTTTTCTGATGCTGCAGAAGGCAGAGGGAAGACCAGCATTACAACTTCCCTGCAAACCTGCAGGCTGGCTTCAGACTTTCACAGGTACCACAAGCATTCAGCATCCCATGGGATACAGCTTCGACCGCGCACCACCTATTTGGCCCACAACTGGGTCACAAACCCTGAGAGGGTTGGAAAGGAGTCACAGACAGAGCCAAGGGAGAATCCCAGGGTGGTATACTGCACGTTTCTGAGAAAAGGATTAGTAACAGTGGGGGGGGGGAAGGTACTAACTCACTGATTTGCATTAGGCAGTCCTTAATAACTGGCAAGAGCTCAGTTGCAAGAAAATGGAGAAGAATGCAAGCAGCTGTGACTGCCTGTTCTTACCCTGCCTTCCTGGAGGGGCTGCACTGCTGCCGACTCCAGGAGGTACCCGAAGGCACAGAATAATTGCACCCTGCCAAGTACTGGGTTTATGTTCCAGGTTAGCTGGCCAGAGCACTAGATTGTAACTCTCTAGTTGACTGAAGAATAATTAAACAAAGTAATATGGCCCATCTTTACTAATGTTTAATAATATAAATATTTTCTCAATGCAGAAACCTCTGTTTTATTAAAGCATTCATTCTTTTCCATTGGGCTATTTGTATATTTTTATGTGTTTTCCATTTTACCAGCGATTTTACTGTCCATAAAGACATACCAGATTTGTTCAGCAAATGAATTATTTTATATTTGTTGCTGATTATTATTTTGCTTACAATAAACCCAGGTTCTCCCCTAGCTGTATTTTCTAAGCCAATTTTTCACTGGCCTAACAAGAAAATCTGGATGGTCTGATCTTGTCTTGAAACAAAAAGATAATACAAAGTTAATTTTAACAAATTCATAGCTGTTTCACCACACACCTTAAGCAAGTGTTTCCCAGTGATGGCACTGGGTGGCGTGGTACTATCCAGGCCACCACCTTGGCAGACACAACGTGCCCAGTGATTTCATTATGGGGGACTGGGGACGAGAAACGCGAGCAGATCTCACTGTTTCCAAACACTATTGTTTTTCACCAATCAATAATACTCCCTCTGGTGCCAAAATCTTTTCCCTGCAAAGGAAACTGAGGAGCTGGCTGAACCCAGTTTATTGTACTCAAATGGTGCAAGTTATGGTGCTCCTCCTCCCCATGTCCTGTACCTCTGTCACCCTAAGGGGGACAAACTATTTTGTGTTGCTATTACTATGGATTCTGCACTTTTAAATTTATTCAAAAGCCTCTGTGAAAATGTCCTCCAATGCCCCTGAGAGCAAAACAAACCTGTTGGGAGTAGAAATCTAAAAAACCTGACCCCAAGGGGGTCTTCAAAGCATTTCACACCCATCTGACAAATGAACCAAAGTTAAATTGCTGGTTATGGCAGCGATCGTATCCGGTTTGGAAACCTCCAAATCAGCCTCAGTGTTTGGGGCTTCACACTTGTATTTGGCTAGACATATCCCATGCATTTGGCTAGGCACATCCTGAGCTGCCGTTTGTTGTCCCTGAGAAGGAGCCCTCTGTGAGATGTCTTGAGAAGGAGCTGTTTCACCATGTTACAAAACACCTATTCACGACAGGATTTGAGATCTTGTACATGCACGCTGCTTACTGGTGCTTGTAGGCTGTGATGTATTCCAGCAAGACATGCTGGTTCTTCAGACTGATAAGTCTGCCACGTAACCAAGGTAGTGCTTTGTCATGGTATAGCCCCAGAACTTGTGGGTTGAGATAAAAAC
>NW_010256584.1:0-4145 GCF_000690775.1 Eurypyga helias
CGTACCTTCGGCCCCAGCTGCGGGGCTCGGCGCTGGTGTGTTTTCCATAAAGGCTCTTAATCACATACAGGATGTTTCTGTTTGCTCAAGCAATGAAATCACACAAACAACCCACCCCCAGTTTGGCTTTCGCAGAGCATCAGCTGCTCGACCCAAGTCCTCGGCAGAGCCGGAGCAATCCTCCCCTCTCCTCCTCCGGTTCTCGACCCGGCAGCGCGGCAAGAGCGCGCCTTTCATGTTGCGGACATGCCCTGGAAAGCCGCCCGGCACCGGGACGGGATTAGATTAGGGCTGGGAGCCGGGGCTGACTCATCGCTGGGGCTTGTGCTTGGCCGAGGCGGCGGCAGCATCTCGCGGGGGGGCTGCCTTGAGCCAGGACCAGGCGGGACCAGCCCCTTGTTTTGGGGGGCTGGGTTGCAGGCAGGCTCCATGCAAGCAGTGATGCCGCCTCAGAGCCTCTCCTAACGAGAGCACGGTTGTTTTTTGGGTGGGTTGGAGGTGGGTTGCAGCCACTGTCTCATTTCTGGGTGCTGGGGCCGGGTGTTTTTGTGTTACCCCAAGCACCCAGACCCGGATGGGGACATTGCAGACCTGCTACAAGAGGCATCGTCGTCTCTTGCTTTGGGATTCGTCCTTTGGTGTATTAAGGGAAAGGAGATCAGGAATGCGTCAGGATGGATTGAAATAAAAAAAACCAACTGACTTTTCTCACCCCTGTTGCGCGCATCGGTCCCATTGCTGCCGTTTCCATGGCAAAGCAGTGGGCCTGTAACCCAGCCCGCCCCGTGCTCCTCGCCGTTTGGAGGAGCAAAAATCCTCGGAGACGATGAGAATAATTTAACAAGCCATTACCGAGAGCGGGGGAAAACACCGGAGGAGCTGGAGCAGGGTCGGGGTGGGGGCACAGGGAGGCAGGGCTGGTTTTTGGCAGGGAGCAGGTCACGTTGGCAGCCTGCTCGCCTCGCCTTAGATGTGTTATGAAGTTTTGGAGGTTGCTTGAAAAGTGTCTGGGGAGCAGTGGCGAGCCAAGCGGGCTGCAGGCCAGCTCGCAGCTAAACATGTTGTTGTGTAAAATTGCAGTCAATTAATTTAAGACCTGCCAATTTCAACTGCAGAGCGCTAGGAGGTTCTGTCAAGTTTTCAATGGGATAAAAAGGGGGAAGGGGGGATTAGTTTTCAGCACTTGGAAGGGCAAATAGTGATCCTCTGCCCAATCCTGCAAAGCACCTCCTCCTCCCTCCGCTCCTTTTGGTTGCAGTAAACTCACCACCACTGATGTTAAAAAGTCCTGCTGGCATGTGCCATTGGGGCTGCAGGACAGCAGCCAGAACCTGGCGACGTGCTGATGGCCATTCTGGGGCCTGGGGACGCACTGGCTGTGGGGCCATGACCCAGTCCCCTTTGGCTTTGCATTATTCCTCCTCCCTAGCCCTGTGTAGACCATCCCTTCTCCAGCATCCCGAGGTGTTCTTCCCAAACTTACCTGATCCTGCAAGGCTGGCCTGATCTTGGCATGTTGAGCAGCGCACTGGCGGTCTGAAATAGAGGAGGAGCTGGAAAATGCTCAGGGCAAGCCTAAGAGATGCCCCACATTCCCTGCGTGCAGCCCCAGAGGTGGGGTGCATGGGCTGGTGGGGTGGGGTGCATGGGCTGGTACCCACCACACGAGAATAAAACCTGCCCTGGAGAGCTGACAGCCAGGTGGGCACGGTGCTTGAACCCCAAAAAGGCTTTGTGGTGGCAGCAGCAGAGCCCCTCTCTCTGGTTGTGCCTCCCTGCCAGCTACTCCCCGTGCCTGTTGTCCTCTCATGCCACAGGAGCACGGCATCTCCGCTAAGGTGACCCTGGCTGGAAACTGCTGGTGCTTCACCGCATTTGCAGCAACCTTCACTAGAAACGCGTTTCCTGGGTTCTGGAGAGCCGGTGTTTGTACGTGACTCTGCAAGGTGGCTTTTTCTTGGTTTTATTTTTCCCCTTTGTTATTTTTTTCTTGTTTTACAGCTTAATGAAACTTCTCAGACAGTACAGCTTTGCTTGTGAGTAAGAGTCATAAGACTGGCGGGGTGAGCCGGCTTCAGCAGTTCCCCTTGGGCTGTTTGCAGCCAGTGGTGGGGCTCAGCTCCTAAAGGTGCTGCTTCTGCTGGGGACTTGTGCCTCTCTGGCTGTGCCTCAGTGCTCCCCTGTCCTTATCCCAGCTTGCTTTTCCATCTCCAGAGCCACTATAGCATAGAGTTACACGTGCGTGTAACTGTCCTTTCCGTGGTCTCATCCCTGGGCATTTGCTGTAGCCTCTGTCATCGCCATCACGGCTCTGAGTCCCCAGGACACTCTCTCCAGCGGCTGATGCTTTCTAATTCGCTAGCGAAGGGTGCAAAACCGCCTCTCGCAGACTACTAGGGCTCTGAACCAGCTGCGTACCCCACCACATCCCGGTCTCTTTTGCTTTTCCGTGCAAGGGCTTTGCTCTGGCTCCAGCACTTGCATATGTGCTGGAGCTACTGCACATCCCTGCAGCCTCGCTGCTCCTTGTTGCTGGGAGGAGAAGGGATTTGGAGGTAGGTAGCTCAAGAGCCGGGCTCTGTCGACTGTGGACTTCTCCAGAATATATTTAGGGTGATTTCCTCCTGCTTTTCTGGGAACTCATTAGTGTTTCACTGGGACACGGGGGCAGCCTGCAAAGCCTGCACTTCAAAGGAGGGCAGCTTTCAGCAGCTTTGGGGTTAGCTTTTGGTTTGCCCAGCTTTTGCTATAACTCGTTCCGTGGTTTTAAAAATAGGTTACAAACAACCTAGCAGTGAGAAAGCCTGGGCAAAACCCCACAGGCTGGTCATCCCCTCGCTGAGCTGTGTTGTGGCTCTGGTGTATGCTCAGCTCTGCCCTTCCTGCTCTGGCATTTGGGAAAAAAAAAAATGTAAATTCAGTATCATTAAGGGAGAAGGACTATGTGGATGCTCTGTGAGCCTGCTTGGGTTTGAAGTGGCTGGGAGAGATCCAGCGCAGCCTGGTTGTGTCTTCCTGCCGCCAGCCCGGTGCTTAAGCAGGTGGGCTGAGGTGGGTTTCCATTCCTGGCAAGGAGCTTTTTGGGAATGACTTTTGGGGGTTTTGGAGGAATTACTTTTGCCTGATCCTGGACTCCACAAGTCAGAGCAGGATTGGCCCTGCAGGAGCAATAACAGAAGAATTACTGCATTGCATGGGCGTCTTTATGTGTTTTTTAAACCGTGCCTCCTAATTATAAATAATGGCTGCGATACGAGATATGATTATGATGGATGGTGATTCTGTATTCCGTGTGCATTAGCGGCTTTAACCTTGCCGGGGTAATTATGTCTCATTTCAAATTCTGATACTATTTATTTGAGGTAGGGGACTGGGAATTTAATTTCTACTGCTTTGTCTTTTAGTATTATTATTATTTGAAAAGGATACCTTTGCGAAATTGTTTTTTAATCATTCCCTCCAGTTGGCAGCACCAGTTCATTAATACTTTTGTGGCCCATGCGGGGCTGTTTTGGAGATGTTCGTGAAGGTAGATGTTTTGGGGGAATGTGAGGCTGAAGGCTGATGTGCAGGAGAGAAGCTGCTTCTTCGGGACACCTGTGTGCATCCCCCTGACTTCAGCCTTCCCCAAGCAGCTTTCTTTGGCCTTCCGTGCAAGTTGATGACCTTTGTGTTTCTGCCATCCTGGGGTCCCTCCTTGCATGAGTTCTCCAGGGGGTCCAGGCAGGAGCAGACAGGGCTGAGCCATCGTCCTGCCCGCCCCTCTCACCGTCTTTGACGGCACGTTTAATTAAAAACCACATCAACCCGAAGACTGTGCACGTGGTCCTTAATCAGTTTGAAGTCTCAGTGAGAATAAAGTAATTATACTACTCGTTTGGTTACAGTAATTAAAACTTTAATTAACATCATTTCCCACCCCTTGGCCTCCCTCTACAGATATTGAGGCATGCAGTGGGTGCCTGCCAGGGTTGGATCTTGGGATAAAGCTGTTTATCCGGGGGCTGTCTGCCCATCTCCGCTCCCTCCAGCACTGGGCCGGTGAGGTCCGGCTGTGCTTGGTGCTTGTCCGTGTCTCACCGGGCTGCCGGGTGCCAACCTGCATTCCCAGCTGGAGCTGGGCCTTAGACATGGTGCCGGTGGGC
>NW_010256584.1:4208-29484 GCF_000690775.1 Eurypyga helias
ACGTGGCATTGAATGTGGCACGTGCTCTGGTCTGGTTTTAGCAAGAGTTGGGTGTTCAGGGAGCAGCCTTGCGTGCCCAGGGGTCATTTATGAAGAAGTTAGGTGGGCTCTGCCTTCCCCATCACACGGACCTGCCAGAGCCGAGGTTACAGTGATTTGTGTCCAGATGCTGTTGTACCTAGAAATCTCAGCGTAGGCTCCAGCGCCCCCCATACCCCAGTTTACTTCCTGCCTGAGCCCGGCAGTTGCCGTCGTGCTCAGTCTTCGCTGAGGGGACCCATCGCTCCCCGGCAGCCCGGAGAAGGGTTTGCTGTCTGGAGGAGCAGGGTGGGGAGTTTTGCACCGGTGCCAAAGGAAACCCATGCCGTGTAAAACCTGAGCTCTTAAATATCTCGAGCAGCATCCTCAGGGAAAGCAATCTCTATATTTAAATCTTCTCAATCTCTCCTTCGAAATTGCTCCTATCCACAGACTGAAGAGCCTAATTTTCATCCTGGTTTTGAACAGAGAGCCCACTGTAGAGAAGTGGTTTTCATCACTCCCAAGTTCTGCACGGTGGGGAGCCGCAGCTCTGGAGCTTTTCCCTGGCTTTACGGAGCCACCAGGAAGGGTGTTCTGTAGCCAGGGATGCGGGTGTCAGGGTTGGAGGTGCTGTAGGAGGGCCAGAGGCTTAGGGTGTGGGAACGGAGGCTTAAAATGCAAATGAAAGGTGAGAGCGGGGAATTTTAACAAACACATCAGGAGCTTGAGGCGGAGGAAGTGAGAGGGTCTGAGTGTATTTGAAGCAAAATATTTGCAGGCGCTCAGCCCGAAGCCAGGCTTAGCTGGCTGTTATCGCCGGGAACACCAAGCGTGGAGTGGCGGAAGATTTCTCCTCTAATCTTGGAGGTGCTTATGTTTGGAGCAGGGCCTGTTTCAGGAGAGCCTGGAGTTTTGATCGTGATGTGTCAATAGCAGAGATGTTGATCTAAGGAGCGAAAAAAATAAAACCTGGCTGTAACCTTCTCCCTCCTCCTGATGCCATGGGTTATGTTCCCATGAAGTACGTCGTGTGATGTGTGATTTCGTTGTTGAATTTGTAAGAAATTGTGCGTGTCCAGTCCTGCTGCCTGTGCTGGCTGTTAATATTTAATGCTGTCACTGTTCCCTGCGATACTTAGACCCTGATCATTTATTGCTTATCAGCTTCTCCTGGGCAGTCTGGTGTGATTTGTCCATGGAGATAAAACACCAGGACAGCCTCGATCTGCGGTAACAAGAGGCTTTGATCGGTCGGAAAGGATCAAAGCCGGTGTTAAACACGTGAAGCCAAATTCTCCCTCACGCAGTCAGTGTTGTCCTTGTCCCTGGGTGCAGGTGAATGGGCAGCGGATTTAGTTCCTGTTACATATATTGCTGCAGCAAACGGCTTTCAGCTTGTGTGCCGCAGAAATAATGGCTGGTGCACTTATGTGGCTGGAGATGAATGGATTGGGAGATGGCTGGGATGGGGCTGCACTGTTGGATATGGGGCTACAGCGGGAAGTCTGATGGATGGATAAATCCAAACACAAGCCATGGTGCCCTGCGCAGGAAACCCGAGAGGGCTGCACAGGCTGCCCCTCTGAAATGGGGCTTGGCTGGTGCTGAGTCTGTGCCTGGCGGTGCTGGGGTGGGAGGGGATCTCACTGTGGGGTGTACCTTGAAGTAGATTTTCCCCTGGGGTCCATCCCTCCACAGTCTCCCCTGCGTGGGCTTTTGCTGCCACTGGCTCCTCTGTTTGCAAGACCAACAGCCCGTGGCTTGTCCTCAGGCAGCTCCTTGCTCCTGTGTTGTTGTTCCTGTGTTGACCAGGAAGGAAACAGCTATTTTCCTGTAGCCAAGAGGGGAGGAAGGATCCAGCTGATCTCCAGCTGTGCTGCAGCCCCAGGAGCCTGTCCTTCCTCCCTGGCCACATCCCTGGCGAAGCCTTGCTGCCTCCTCCCTGCTTTTGGGATCGGATCCCCTGACGGAGATCCGGAATGGGGAGCGTGTCCATCATTGCTGGCAGGCAGTGGGGGTTTGAGCCCCTGGTCCAAGTGGTCAGGAGGATGGGGGTGGTGGGACAAGCCCTCGGTGTCCGAGTTGGGGTTATATTGGACTGGTTGCACAGTCAGAGGCTTGGGAAGGGGTTGTTGTGTCACCTTGTTGAGCTAAGCAACACTGTTAGGAGGGAAAAAAGTAATGTTTTGGTTTTGCAGGAGAAATAGCAACTTCGAAGCTGTGGAGAGGCTGGGGATAGGGCCTCTGGGTCTGTTCTGCTCTTCAGCCAGGGCGATGGGCTGTGCATTGCAGGAGACTAGTAGTCAGTGATCTGGGCTGGTTCTCATGGGACAGAAGAATGCGGTCTCCTTGGAGGAGCCGGTGCATAGGCAGTGGAGAGACAGCTTTTGTTTGGAAAACTGAGTAGTGAGTCCTTCAGGCAAGAGCTTTCTTCCCAGGGACTTCTCCAGGACGTTTAGGTATTAACTCGCCCCAGGCTTGGTCACGTGCAGTCCGAGTCCCGTGGGAGCTGGGAGGGTGACACATTGCCATAGCTTCAGCATGCCTGGGGCCTGCTGGAACCCTTGGGATGCCTACAGTGATTAATAAACGGGGAAAAAAATAATCCTGTATTTCTGTGACGTGCTCTGCCCTTCACTGCTGTCAGCCAGGGCTTATTCCTACGCAGAGGGGAACAGTGGGTTGCAGTGTCCCCATCCCGTTTTGCTGTGTGCTTTTTCTGCCCTGACCAGGGCTAAAAATTCCTCCCCTATCCATTACCAGGCTCTTCTACCTCCGCAGCTCGAGAAATAGTGGGACCTGCTTACCTGCCCACGCTCCCCTCCCTCGAGAGGGACATGTCTGCGGTGAGGTGCGGGGCTGGGGTTTCCCTGTGCATTTACACTGCAGATGGCACAGCCAGGTGCAGGCACTGCGCTGCTGGAGGGGTACTTTTGGGATGCTCCTTCCCTGGGGAACTGATGCCTGGGCGGCTGCTGCGTTGTCCTCAGGGAGGCCCTGGAGCTCTTGTCACTTCTCTTTAGCCGTGAAGCCCCTTGGAGGTAAAACACTTGCATAGCATCTGGAGCGTGGGGTCGGCAGCTGCGTGCGTGCTCGGTGCACAGGTTATTTAGCATCGCCGTTGCTTGGCAGAGGGTCAGCAAAGACCAAGGACTGCCACTCTGCCGGGCCACGGCATTGCACAGAGGTGCCCCGGCGTCCCCTGTCCTCTGCCTGCCCTTCCCTGTGCCGCTCGGCAGCTGCCAGCATCTCCCGCCTGGTCCCCGGCAGCCCCCAGGGCAGGGGCTGCCCATCGATTCGCTTGTCGGGGGCCCCCCCTCTGACCACCTCAGCCCTGAGCGATGCTGATTGGGAAATAATTGCAATAATAATAGAGATATTTTGCTCCTGAGTGACTAGACGATATGAACTGGGCGCTGAGCCAGGAGAGTTTTGAAGGGCAAAGCTGGGAAATCAATGGCTTGAGACTGCCGGAGCAGCAGGGGGTACTGGGGCTGGGACTGGGGGCTTTGCTGGGGAGGGGAGCAGGGCAAGTGCCTTTACCTGTCCCACACCATGTGGTTCCCAGTGTGGGATGCTTGTAATTCCTTGTCCTTATTCAATGCCTGTGTCAGTCCCTGCTGCACCCGGGTGTGACTTTGGTGAAGGTGGTGCTACCGTGCGGTGCCCTGGCCCTCGTTCCCTTTTTCCAGGAGTTCGGTTTTGGTACGGAGAGATGGGAAAGATTTTTCTGACAGTGTTTTAGTTCTGTTAAAATTGCTGGGATGGTGTGTTGGGCTGTACTTCCCAGTCCTGCTGATGGAGCAGTGTGGGCAGACCTGGTCAGGGCAGGTTTTGGGAAGGTTTGCAGATGATGAGTGCAGGGCTGGTCAGTGCCGTGCCATGCCATGCTGCGTGGGTTGGCAGTGGTCTGGCTGGCTGTGCCAAGCCCGCTTGGCGTGGGGGAGTGTCACTTGTGTGGGTGGCTGAACAAGAGGAAAAGATGGAAATGAGTTTGAGCAAGAGAAAAAGGCGGTTGAGGTGTTTTGGTGAAGGTAGTGCAGTGTTTTGGGGTTCTGCTGGACAGGGTCACCCCCCTGCTTCCTCCTCTCCCTTCTCTCCTATGGCAGACCTAGTGCCTTAAACCGGTTCCCCAGTGTGTCTGTCTTCAGCCGGCGTGGCTGAGCTCATAGCACGGCCTGGGGACAACGCACGGCAGTAACTGTGCTTTGAAACCGGTGTCGTATCTGTTGGTGTCAGCGAGTCGCTGGCATTTGTTGCTGTTATGAGCGTTGATTTAGATTAAGTATCTCCTTGTTTTTTTGCTTTATTATACTGATATAATTAAAGTCCCAATATTCTCTGGCTCAGGGCGATGTCGGGCCTGGGATGAAAGTCTTGTATTCATCTTTATAAAGCGAATGGGTTTCACTGAACGGAATTAGGCAGCTCAACTTGCCCCTTTTCCTTCCGTGGATTAGTGATGAGGCAGGAGCATCCCAGCCTCTTACATGGGGCTGATGAAGCCTCCTCCCTACAGAGGAGGCTGGGAGGATGGTACCTACCTCTGCGGGGCCCCGGCATGCCAGGTTGGAGCAGCAGGCAGCTGCCTGCCCGTCTGGGAGGAGGCATGTGTCTGATCCATGTCCGGCTGGTGCATTCCTGTGCGGGCAGCTGGTGGGGCCGCGGGGAGGGTGGCGGGCCAGGGAGCGGAGGTAGCTGGGGTGCTGGCTGCCGGCCCACCCCGCATAGCTGGGATGTTTCTGTGGGGCCATCCTGTCCCCAGCCCCGAGTAAGAACCCTTGAGAGATGCATCCCCAAACCCTTGTCTGTGCCCACACCGGTGGCCACCCTCACTCTTTGGGCTGGTCAGCAAGCCCTGATAAAGCTCGACTGGGGCTCTCCTTGTCACAGGGGTCTGGCTGGGGTCCAGGGCGTGCTGGGGTGGTCCCCAAAGCACAGCTCCACCGCTGATGCTTGACCAAAACCGGGGGCTTTTCCTCATCCCCCCGGATGCCAAACTTTGGTAAGCTGCAGTACAGTGGGAGGGAGCAGGAACCTCCTCCACCCCCCTTCTCCCCACTCTTGCATGCCAGTGCCCCTTCTCCAGCAGCACCCAGCCCCCCATCCCCATCAGCTGTGCCCCCCCAGAAACAGCTGATGCCTCAGCGTGGCAGCTGCTCCTCGACCAGCATTTCACTGGGCAGCCCCTGTGGCTTCCCGACATGGGGTCGGGGTGAGGAATGCTGCCCCCCGGAACAGCTGATCCAGGAACCCCATTTTAAAGCCCTTGCCCTCCTTTGGAAACCGGAGCGGTGCATGTGGGCTGCAGCTGCCGGTGCTGCTGGTCCCCATGGGGGAGGCATGTGGAGGGGCAGCCGGTGTCCCTGTCCCACTCACTGCCTCGGGGTGAGCCCAGGCCATGTGCCAGGAGGGGCCATGCAGGGTGGCACCCCAGTGGGGGTTCGTCTGCCCCCCTAACCCTCTGGCTTGGTCACAGGATACTCCCTTTACGGCTGTAGGCTCGTTGACGTAGTGTTGTGTGACACTGCCCAGCAGCTGTCACCTCCACCCTGGGGTGGCCAGGCTGCATGGGTCCTCTGTTGCCTTGGGGAGGTGGCCCTGTGGTTTAGGGGTCAGCTCTGCTGCGACCTCCTCCTCCCCTGGTTTGTTTGGGTTTTTTTGCTCTGTCCTGTGCCCTTTAGATGGATGGTGCCAAAATCAAAGCAAAATGCTGGTAGTATTAGCATGGCCCTGCTCCCATCGAGGGAGGATGTGCACCCGCCAGCTTGGGGGCAGGAGCCTGGGGCTTTTGTGGGACCTGAGCCATGAGCACCAGTGATGTGTGGAGGGGAAGGTTTTTGTCCCAGGGCTGGGCTTTGCCCTCTGCACACCTCAAAGCTGCTCACTGGCAGCAGGAGGGTACCAGGGTAGGGGCCAAGCTGGGACAGGGACCTCGGTCCAGCATTCTCTACTCCCCATCTCATCTACCCTGCTCAGTCTGTGTCCCAGATAGACATCCCTCGGACTGGAGGCACTTTCCACATCCCCCAGCAAGTGTTGGGAAGGAATGGGGGGAGGCTTTGAAATGCACTCCCGTAAATAAGCCCTTCTTTCGCGTTGCCCGTCAGCGCTGCGCGAGCCCCGTGGAACTGGAAAGGGTCCCCGTGAAAAGGCTGCGGAGTGTGTTTCAGGCAGATAAGTCCCTGCCTTTGAAGTGTGGCAGGCGGGCAGGAGCGCCCCCCCCTTTTAGGGAATTAATCACAACCCGGTACAGATAAGAGTACAAAGCGTGGCTGAGCACTTCTCCTGCCCAGAGGAGGGGTCTGCGGGGGACCGTGTGGGACCCAGGATGGGGGCTTGAGAGCCTGGAGCAGGGGGAGTTGGAGGGCTGGGGTGGGAGAGCCTCACAGGTAGACCTGAAGAGCCCTCTCTTGCTGGCAGTGGGCTTGTCCTGAGCGGTGAGACCAGGTCCACTCCTCCAAGCACGTGTTTTCAGTCCTGTGGCGGTGGGGCTGTGCTTTGGGGACCACCCCAACACCCCCTGGACCCCAGCCAGACCCCTGATGGCACATGTTAAGTCCGAAAGCAGCCTTGGCATGTCTGCAGCTGCCTTCCCTCTCCAGCTGTGCTTCCTCCCTCCCTGCCTGGTGTTCCTGGCCTTGGCCGAGCTGTAAAGCTCCGTCTTCTGCCATGGTTCTCCTTGGGACCGGCTGCTAGGTCTGGGTGGCTGCCAGGTCGCGGCTGCTGCCCTTCGTTCATCTCCTCACCCATCTTTCCAGGAGGCGAGCCTGGGAAGATGCTCCTCTCTGCGTTGTGCCCGTTGCTGGTGGCCATAAGGACATTGAGAGGTTTTCCCCATTGTAGTTTGGTGAGTGGCTGTTGGGCAGCAGTTATGGCGGTGGGGATGTGTCTCCTCACCTGGACAAGCCTGGAAGGCATCTTGCCCAGGGGAGAAAACGCGCTACAATGGGAGGAGCCATCTCTCCTCTGGCATGGTGTCTCTACGCTCCTGGTGCTTTCACTTGCCCTTGCCTTTCACCTGCATTTCAGGTCCCAGTCTTCAGGTACAGCTCCTTGGGGCCACAGCTCTTTGAGCATTGGCCATGGTGGGCCTGGGCCTTGCAGAAGCTTCTGGATGTTCCAGCATCACGCTCTGTAAAGGAGAGCTGGGCTTTTGGGGAGGGTATCAGGTTCAAGGCAGCAGCAGGACAGGCCAGTGCTGTGACCCTGCACCACTGTGTCCTGCTTATCGAGGTGACGTGCTCACCTCCTCCCTCAAAACCTGTATGGGATGGAAAATCCCTTCTCCAGCCAAGACCAGCCCAGCCCCAGGAACCTTCTTGGGGCCTCGTGGGAGAGAAATTTGCCTGCCCAGCCGTGCTGTGCATGGTCGCTTGTTACGTCGGGGTACCTGGGGGTCAGAGCATTGCATGCTGTCCTTTTCTTCATCGTTCCTTTCCTGGGGTTCTCCGTGGCTGGCTTGGGAGGTGCGGGACCTCTTGGGAAGGTGAGGTGACTTTGCATCTCCTGGCCTTGTGCTGCCTCCACTAGCCCACTCGGCTTCTGGGGGGCCAGGCCTTAAACCCTTCCCTCTTCGGAGTGAAGTTGTGCTTGGTGCTCACCCTGTGGGGTGGGCTCCTTGCTTGGGTGGGGTGGGCAGGCATGTGGGTTTCTCAAATTAGAAAGCCTCTGGGCTTGCTTTGAGGTGGTTCATCCCATCAGGGACCTTATAATTTCTTGCCTGTGGTCTCCTCTGTTTGCTCACCGAGGCATCAGCCCAACAAGCTGCCCCTCACTCCTGCCTCTCTGCCTTGGCACGGCCCTGGGGTCCAGCTGCCCCCCGAGCTCCAGCTAGCCCCTCGTAGGAGGCAGAGCTGCTGAGCCGCTGCCTGAAGCCAGCCCGAGGCAGGCAGGAGCGAGGGCAGGAATCCTGAGCGAGAAATTAGTGCGAGTAATTATTAGTATTGGGTAATTATATCAGCATCAGGATGAGGAGAAAGGTTAATAGGTTCATTTATTTATTTATTTATGGTAAATGTCTTTTCCCCTGGGTGGGAAGGCAGGCAGGGTGGGCAGGAAGGAGCATGTTTCCGAGGGGGGCTGCTCTGATTAAACCACATCCTCTCCCCCTTCCCCTACCCCCAGCTACCCCGTGGGTGCAGGGAGAGGGGGGGAAGCGCTCCCTCCCAGCGTCTGTAAGAGATCAGATGGGAGGCACCTTGCGCATCCTATGCTCTGCTCTACCACATTGCGGTCCAAACAGCCCATCTCCTTCCCATCAGCTGGGATGAGTAGGTTTCCATATGGCTAATCCCTCTGTAAAGACCCTGATGCTGGGTTCCCAGCTCTGCCCTCACAGCAGCAGGTGCTGTGGAAGGTCAGGTTCTCCTGGCGTGGGATGATGTTGGGGTCTGTCTGCTGGTGATCTCCTGGCACTGGGGAAGAGCAGCAGGGTGGGTTTGCCCAAAAAATTCCTTGTGCCCTTCCTTTTGGCCAACCAGAAAACAACTTTATTGCCAGTTCTTCCAAATTTCCTTTTCCTGAATCCCAAACCTGCCTATAGGGCATCCTTAGCAGGAGGAGAGGTGCTGGAGAGAAGGGTTCCTGGGTGTGGATGCCGGGGGTGGCCCCGTGCACCCCGCCGGAGCACCCTGACCTGTGGCAGGCTGGGCTTCAGCCCCGTTTGACTACCGAGGGTATTTTTAGGTTCTTCCTGGAGCCTCAAATTAACTGGAAGTGCTTCACGTCTGTTGTTTTTTTTTTTTTAATACATCTCTTTTTCTCTTTCCCAGCACTGCGCAGTGCAATAATGTAATGGGGAAATTACCCCGCTAGTTAAAAATTACTGCCAGCGCGACATCCAGCCATAGATCTATTTTAGAACCAGGGTAAAACTGTATCGATTCTCCTGCGCCGCAACTGTGGACCGTAAAAGGGTTGGAAAGGTGCGTTTGTCACGTTGCCATAGCAAGGAGGGGAGACAGTGCCTTGCTGGGGAGGTGGGGTACTCCCTGTTACCCTCTTCCAGAGAGCTGGCTTGGACTGGACTTTGTAGGGGAGAAACTGAGAGCCCAGAGGGGAGCGACCAGCGAGGGGATGCGGGGAGGCAGGACTGTGTCTGGGGGGTGATGCTGGGTACCACAGGGCAGGGGGTACCACAGGGCAGGGGGTGCCATGTGGCCCTGTTCCACAGGTGCCTGGGGCTTGACCTCCTCTGATGTTTGGAGTGGGAGCAAATGTGGTCCTAGGCCTGGGCAGAAAGACCCCTCCCCAAAAGGGCAGGCAGAGGCTATAGGATGGGTTTTTGGCATCTCTGGGTTCTCCAGCACACAATGGTACCTAGAGTGGGGGTGATGGGGAGCAGAGGCTGTGCAGGGGTCTATCAGAGGATGCTGAGGAGGTGAGTATCAGGACCAGTTTGGGTTATTGCAAAGGCTCTTCAGTCCTGCAGCAGGATGTACAGCAGGGTTTTGGCTGTGCCCTGGGCTCCCAAGAGTTATCCTGGCTCTGCAAGCCCAGTCCCCACATCCCCCGGGTAGAGGGCGGCCCCTTTGCTCACTACTGTGCAGGACTCATCGCTCTCTGGTTGCTCAGGGGTCTCTTTCTTAATTAAATACATTTGTTTTGTAAAACTGCCTAAAAATAATCCGGGGCTGGTGCATGCAGGAGGCTGGCGGTGAATCAAAGGCGCCACTCTAATTAAACGGGCCCCGGTTTGTTTGTGAGCCGCATACATTTCCATGCTAATCAGCTGCACACCGGGATCCTGCTTTCCCGGCCCCGTATCCTCCTGATTGGGAACTATGCAAATGCCGGTGGCGATTTATTGCAGGATGGGGACAAGGCGGCTGGGATGCTAGGGTGGCTGCTGTGGGGGCACAAGGGCTTGGGCTGGGCTGTGGGAGTGGGTGTGATGATCACGGCAGGGATGTGGGCTGCATTTTGGGGGATGCTTCAAAGCAGTGGATTTGACCCCGTGCAGTGGTGGGATCCTGAGTCCTGTGGATAGGGGCACCGGACTGGCTTCCAGCGTGGAGCCGGTCCCGGCCAGCGTTTGCTCTGTCTTGCTGGGCATGCTGCTTCTCCGCCTGCTGCTGGGTTTTCTGCAGAATGTGCTGCTGGCGTGGCCCCCATCCCATCCAATCCCATCAGACCCACTGAGCCATTTCTCTGGCACTGCCTCCCCTGAGGCTGCCCGTGCCGGGGGACAGCCTGAATGTGGGGGTATCGCAAGCGGTGGCATTAGCAGGCAGCGTTTCTCGCTCATGGGGGTGGCAGTCAGGTTACGGCGAGTAGTGGAGCTGAGTTTAGCTCCTGCACAGTGGGTGCCTCCAGCCCCGTGATGCCTCCTGATGTGGTTATCGCTGGTACAGCCAGAAACCAGTGTACTTAGGAAGAGCTTTAACGTAATTGCGAGCCATAAGGGGATTAAAGCCTTTGCCACGTTCCTGCTCAGGGGAACAAAGGCTCTTTCTGAACCTCTGTTGACCCTCAGCTTCCTTGAGACCCTCTTGACTTCCCAGGTCACGAGTCCAAGTGTTTCCTCTGATGGATGGGGAGACAGAGCCCTGCCTGCACTGCAGCATCCTGCCCGGCTGGGGCACGGTGTGCTGAGACGTACAACTGCTTTTGGTATTGCTGTGGCATGATGGGTTTTGCCGCAAGCTGGGGACTCATCTCTGTCATGCTGCAGGTTGGAGGGGCTTTGGGGCTGAGCAGCAGTGGGGAAGCAGGAGAGTACATGGCGGGGTGCAGCATAAGAACCATGGATGTAGCTTCCCTGCCTGGAGAGGGGTGAGCACCATCAGCATAAACATGGTGCAAATGCACCAGAAAAATGCAAAAAAAAAGGGAAGAAAACATTGCAGTTTGCCCTTCTGGAAAGGGTGGGGATGTTTGAAGAGTGGCTGTACTTTGCCGTGCTGTGGTGGCCGTGCTGGTGTGGGACAGAGGGGTGGCACCCCCAACTGGGTGCATTCCCCATCCTGCTCCCCGGGTGGGGGCTGAGGTGCCTGTGGGACTGTGCTCACCCTGCTTTGCTCTCCTCCACAGATCCTGGTGGACTTGCCAGCCGAGAGGAAGCACCAAGCGCTGCAGTATGAGAACGTTGTGGCCCATGAGGGCAGCTCCATCCTGCGAGACCTGGTGCTGAGTCCTGACCGCCAGCACATCTATGCCATGACTGAGAAGCAGGTAAGAGGAGGGGACAGCAGCCCCTCTGCTCTCCTGACTTGGCAGCCCCCATTGCCACCTCAGCCTGCAGTCCCATGTGCTGGGAAGCCTTTTGGGCAGCTCCCTGGTGGGGCCTGCCCTTTGCTCCCTGGGGTTGGGGCTGTTTGGGGATGGACTCCTGTATTGGGGCACGGTGGTAGCTCCTCCCTGCTCCTTTCTGCAAAAACACTGCCCTGAGGCACTGACTCTGGCCCTGCTGCTCCTCCCGTCGCTGGGGCATTAATTGTTAGCAGCAGCTGCTGGAAATCCCAGTGATCCCCAGGGACCAAGGGCTGCCTGACCTTTCCTTGCTGCGGGGGGCTGGCCATAAACCTCCTCCCCGCTTCTGTTATTCCCTCCTGAGCAGGGCTTTTGCAGGTCATCAGAAACTCCTTCCTCCAAATAGCTTTTTCTCCTCTGGGGTGGCTACTTTTGCACCTTGGGGCAGAACGGTGGTGTGCGCCCAGACCCTGGTGTGCAGACCTCGGTGCTCTTGCTGAGCCAGCTGGAGATGCAGACACGGTCTGGATCTGGATCCGGCTCTGCCATTCTGGCAGCATGATTTGGACTCACAATAAGAAGTTTTGGTTGGCCTTACAAGCATTTGTGTGATCCCTGACCTGCTGGAGAGCGAGTTCATCCATGCATGGGCTGTATTGGAGCAGGTGAAGTAGGTTCGTGCCACAGCGGCGGCACTTTTTGGATCTGGTGTCAGTGGGGACATGTACTGAGCCTGGTGGGGTGATGCAGGGCTGCTGTGCTGGCGTCTTACAGCATCTCCACTGCTGTGACCAGGAGAGGTGTGTGCGGGTGGGACCGTGGCTGAGCTCAGCATGTAACAGGTCTCCTGGCTGCTAGCCCTGGGGCTTGAGAGGGGGAAGGTTGCTGGAGTAGGGCCGTGGGTTTGTCTAGACAGCCCCATGGGGGAAGCAGAGCCTTTTCCCTCCTCCTCCCAGCGCCTGTTTCTGGTTTCTGCTCTACTGCAGGAAACCTGCGGCTTTCCAGGAGGGGCAGAAAGTATGTTTGAGCTGCTCCATGCAGCTGTCCTGCTCCGTGTTTCTGTCCCTGGCCTGGATCAGCTAAGCCTCCTGTCTGTGGGGGAAGCGTTGGAGATGTGGATGTGGGATGAGGGAGTACACTGAGCTGGACTGGGGTCTCCTCCAAGGGCCACTGGTTGCTGGGAGCTGGCAGGCATCTGGGGGGACCTGCTGCCAACCCCATCACCACCACCTGCCTGAAGTGATGTCAGGGACAAACAAATGGGAACATTACAGGTATCCTCATGGGTATGCAAACTGGAGGGTACCAGTTGTCCAGCCTTATCCCAGCCCTGTAGGCATCATGCTGAGCCCATTCCCTGCTGGGCTGGGAGGAGAGAGGGCACCCTGGATTTAGCCTTCAGTAGAGAAGTTTCCAAATTTTAATTAATAGTTGAGTCCTGCCCTGTGGGAGCAGTGAGGAAACTGAGGCACAGGCACAGCGGGCGTGGGCAGCTGCCTGCTGCTGCCAGCTCCTCGTGGTGGGTGAGCAGGCAGCTCCCTGCTTCCTGCACCACCTCCCTGTCCCCCCCTGTCTCCTCCCCATCTCCTTAATAAGACTCGCTCTCTTCCTTACTACGGCTCAGCGTTATCAGCGTGCTGGTGGAAAGTAATTAAATGAACAGTTGTAACAGAGCTCGAAGGGCTCAGCGAATGAGGGGATTTTAATCAAATCTGGAGGAGCAATTAATAAAGAACCGGTAACCCTTTTGGAGCAAGGCTGTGGCAGCTGTGGGGTGTCTGGCTGGTGCTGGGAGCTGGTGTGTCGGGGAGCTGGTGTGGGGCTAAGCTGGCACAGCCCGCTCCCACAGCCCTGCAAAGATGCAGCGGTGGAAGGAGCGTGGTTGGGGTAAAAGCCTCCCTGGGGTGGATGTGTTGCCTGCAAATGTGCTGTCTGGGCTCAGGATAGGAGTGGGTGATGGTGAGGGGCTCAGAGGGTCTATCTCTGTGGGGTCTGGGTGCGGGCACAATGGGGAAACATGCAGCCCGTCCCCTTTCACTCCCTGCCCGTTTCCTGTAGGTGACGCGGGTGCCGGTGGAGAGCTGTGAGCAGTACGAGAGCTGCGAGCTGTGCCTGGGCTCCCGGGACCCTCACTGCGGCTGGTGCGTCCTCCACAACATGTGAGTACCGTGGGATCGTTCCTGGGGCCATGCTGGTGAACCACGGCTGGCAAACCATGTCCGACCTCACTGCCGGTCTCCTCGGGGACAGCCCTCCTGGACTTTGTCCCCGAAATGCGGAGGGATGGAGCAGTTCAAGGGGTCTGTCATCCTGTCCTGCCCTGGCTGTGCTCGTGGGCACCCATGTGCAGTGAAGCTGCCGGCAGAGCCCGCTAATCCTGCCGATGGGCTCCTGGTTTCGGCATCCTTGTGAATATAAGAAACCACAGAAGTCCCCGGTGCCGTCACCAGGGGAAGGCAGAGCTCCTGTACACGCCTTGGGCACCCAAGGTTCCTAAGCTGGGTATCACCTCGGTGCCGAAGGGTCTGTTTGCTGCGGTGTCAGCTCAGAGCCGCGCAGAAACCCCGGGGGGTTCTCCTTACCGTGGTGGTTTCATCCCTCTCCAGATGCTCGCGCAAGGATCGGTGCGAGCGGGCGGACGAGCCCCAGCGCTTCACCTCCGACCTGCGGCAGTGCGTCCAGCTCACCGTCCAGCCCAAGAACATCTCGGTCACCATGTCGGAGGTCCCGGTAAGCCGCCTCTGCTGCCCGTGCACCCCTCCAGCCACCTCCTGACCCTCTGGAGGCGACGGCTGGGGAGGCACAATTAAAAATAACGTTATAATGAGCATATGACAAATAGGGAGAAAGGGGAAGAGAGGTCCGAGACAAATAAAACATAGCAAAGTGCAGGGCATTGATGAGGGCAGGACTATTGATGGAGATAATAAACCAGTTGATGATTATTCAGAAAAGACGTAACGGAGCAATAAATACTTCCCCATAATACAAACGGCAACATCAGAGATGCCATTTGTAGGCCAGCGATCTGTCTAGCTCAATAGCCTGTCTCTGACCCTGGCCTGCAGTAGATGTTTTGGGATGAGACTTCGATGCACAACTCGCTGCTCTCTCTGCACAGGCAGAAAGGATGATGGACTCCCCTGAAGTATTTTCCAGGCCATTAGCACCGTGAAGAGAATATGAAACAGGGTATACTAGCAATAAAGTTTTGAAAACTGCCATGTCTGGATAGCTGGCACTCAGGAGTCCTAAAAGAGTCAGCCAAGGAGTTCTGTGGCCTATGGATATTTGTAATAATGTGACTTTGTATTAAATCAGGGAATGTTGAGATAAGCCCAGGAAACAGAAAAGGTGCTTGTTTTGTTGCACAGGTGCAGGAAGGACCAAACGACCAGAGACGGCTTAGTTTGACATCAGGTTTAGAAAAACTAAAGGAAAAAAACTGGTGCAGGATACAACTGATAAAAGATTTAAGGATGGGAATATAATTAATGCCAGTCAACGTGGGTTTATGTCAAACAAACTCCATTTTGTTCTTTGATGAAATTATGACTTGAATTAGAAGAGGGACTGTGGGGATATGATGTCTTTAGGCTTCTACAAAGCATTTGACTTGGTACAACACAACATTCTGATTAAAAATTAGCATTATACAATATTGATAAAGCACGTGTTAAGTGGATTAAGAACTGGCTCCGTGACAGATCTCAAAAAGTCTTCGTCAGAGGGGAATTGTCAGTGGATGGAAACTGTTTGGAAAGCGCTTCTGCAGGAGCTAATGTTCATATTGGTAACATGGAGATAAATGTGGGATGGCTGCGGATGGGACCTGCTGGGACTGCAGGGCTGGTATGGGAAGAGATTCCCTTCAGAGCAGTTGGATTTGAGTGGGGCTGGTTTAACAGATAAATTGGGGTCTGATATTGCCAAGTCTAAAGTTAGTCATGGAGGGAGAAGACAGGCATTTGCCCGGCGTCCTAGAAAGTGGTGGCAGAGCTGAGCCCTTGCTGCAGGGCTCTTGGTGCTCCTTGGGCGAAGCCGGGAGCGGGGCAGTGTTTTCACCTCCCGGGTGGTTGTCTGACTGATGGCAGGATGCTGTGCAGAGGTCTGGTGGGGTTGACATGGGGATGCCCCACTCCGGCCAGAGTCCAGCTTTTAAAGGGAGAGGCTGAAAACCTCCTGTAAACATCATGTAAATGAGTTGAAGGCTGGAGAAAATGCCTTGCAGTGAGAGACTTCCAGAGCTCAATCTGCTTAGCTTATCAAAAAGAAGATTAAGAGGTGACTTGATTACAGAGTATAAGTGCCTTTACAAGGAGCAAATATCAGGGACTAAAGGGCTTTTTAATCTATCAGGGAAAGGCATAACAAGAACTAATGGCTGGAAGCTGTGAAAAATTCAAATTAGAAATAAGGCAAACGTTTTGTAAAGTGAGAACTGCTGACCCTGGGAATGACTTTGCGAGGAAAGAGGTGGATTCCTCCCCTTCTCGGCTCTGCCGGAGTGGCTGCCTTTCTGCGAAGCACTCTTTAGCCCTGACGCTGTGCTTGGTCTCTGCAGAGAGGTGAGGCGTAATGGCTCGTGGTATGGCGAGGGCAGAGGATGGGAGGCTGTGAGTCATTCCATCTTTAACCCATTTAAATCCACGCTCCTTGCTTGAGCGGGGAGGTCCATGGATGGGGCTCGCTTACGAAAGTCTGGAGCGGGTCTCCCCACCACATCTGGGTGGCAGAGGAGGGATTGCACCCCAGGCCTTTTCTGTTGGCTGGATTTACACAGGAGTCCTTTTTTGCTGATTTTCTGTGTTAATGCTCTTGTCTCTCCTCCCCAGCTGGTTCTGCAGGCCTGGAATGTCCCAGACCTCTCGGCGGGAGTCAACTGCTCCTTTGAAGACTTCACTGAGTCCGAGAGCCGCATTGAAGATGGGAGGATCTACTGCAGCTCTCCCTCTGCCAAGGATGTCATCCCCATCACCAGGGGCCGTGGTGAGCTTCTGCCCCTGGGTGGCAAGAAAGTCCGAGACAAGCCTTGTCCTGCTTGTTGTTCCACAGGCAGATGTGGAGGAGGACAATCCTCCTGTGACAGCAATCCCTGGCCCCTGAGCAGGATGTTGGGTGCTCAGGATGCAGGAGGAAGTCATGGCTGCTCATGGGGTCCTTGGTCTCTTCCAAGCCGTGGGCACAGCTGCTTGCTGCCACTGGTCTGTGCCCCAGTCCTTGGCACCCTGGCCTCGTTCCCAGCTGTGGACCATTCCTGGGCAGATGTGCTGTAGGTGGCCATGGGCTCGAGGACATTCTGCTGACCCCAGAAATGCTAAGCTCCCCTTCAGTACCACCAATACAGCCTGGGACAACTGCCTCCATGCCAGCAGGTTGCACTTAGCTGTAGGGCCTCAGAGCTGCGCTTGGGCTCTGCTGGCCTGTTTGCTGGGGGTGGGTGAACACTTTTTATTGCCAGATTTGGGGGATTTTGTTAGCTAATTTGGCTGAATGGTGATGCCCAGCTCCCTCCAGCCCATCACAAGCCTTGGGCTGAATGCTGGACTGTGTGCTGTGTCCTTTCTGATGGCTTTTTCTGCCTGGATCTCTCCCAGGGGACAAACGAGTGGTGAAGCTCTACCTGAAATCTAAGGAGACGGGAAAGAAATTTGCCTCTGTGGATTTTGTTTTCTACAACTGCAGCGTCCATCAGTCGTAAGTGGCCTGGGCTTTGCGAGAGCGCTCCGGGAAGAGATTGGTAGGACAATGTGGAGACTAGGAGAGAGAGATCGCAGCTTTGTGGATGCTGATGTTGCAAGAGGAAAGGGCAGTTGAGTATAGTGGTGTTTGCAGTGAGAAACCTCCTCCTTTTGCCCTTGTAAACTGGGACGGTGACCAGAGCACCCACTTTTGGTTTGGACATGTGGGAATGTGTAGCATCAGGGCAGGACCTTACTTGAAAACAGGGCTTTAGGTTTGGCAAAGCTTTGGAAGAAAAAGCGAGTGTACTGCATTGCAGACTGTGGCAGTCCATGTGACTGAAAATGCCAAGCATCTTGTTACTCTGGGAAACAATTAATAAGAGTGACTTGGCCATGCAAAAGGAGAATCCTGTGTTTTCCTTTGGGGGTACCTGCTTCCCAGGCTTGCTGGAGAGGGAGCTGGAAAGTTACAGCATCATGAGATGGAACATGCTGCATGTCCTGGGGCATTTACCCAAGAATTTCCTAACTGGAAGTAATTTTGAATTTGTGTTCTTGTCAGGCTGCCTTGAAATCTACTCCATGTATGGGTTTTTAGGCAGTTTGTGATATGCATGTGATAAAATAGAGGGGGTGTGGATTATTGATGTGCTGTGTAAGCAGAGTGTCTAAAGCCTCTTTAACAGCCAGCTCCTGATGAGGAGCTGCGGACAGTGTGCTTGAGCAGCGGGGAGATGGCTTTGCTGTGGGAACATCGGAGAAGATGCTGGGGTGTGTTTGGGCAAAGAATGTGGAGCTCAAGAATGCGAGCGATTTCATTACCCTGCCAGAAACCTCCCATGGATGGTGGCACTCCGGCTGATCAGTAATTATAGATAAGCAAATGCAGAGTGATCTCTTTTGGACGGCTTTTTGCAAAGTGTCTAGGCTGGCTTGGAGAAGGGGGGGGCTCTGCTGCAGGGTGCTTCTCCAAAGCCTGTTGGGATTTTCCGCTTTGATCAGGGAAAGGTGGGTGAGATGCCCCGGCTGGGTACCTGCAGTGAGCTCCGAGGGGGGTGCTGGAGGAGAGTCCCAAGGGCTCGTCTGTCTCCAAAAGGGATGAAGTGATACCCATGGGGATTGGCCCCTGCAAACCTTGGGCATCGCAGCCGGGGGGTTTCTGCTCTTCGCCCGGGGAGCAGGTCTCGGCTGCTGGGAGCGCTGTGCTGGCAAAGGAGGAGAGAGTTTGCAAACTTGACTTTCTTCCTCACCTTGACTCCCGAGATGAGCTTTGTCTCCCTTCACGTCGTGTGGTTTCAATAACATTAGCTCAGCTTTGGCTCAGGCTGGCTGCATGTAATTATTTTGCAAATCAAAAAGCAGATGTGACTTTTATTTTTCTAAATGAAAGAAAAAAGACTTTTAAGTACAAATGCCATCGGATTCTGTCCAATTGGGGCTCTGGCATTTTGGTCCGGCGGGAAGAGGTGGTGAGGGAATTGGCATTTTATTTTATGAGCCTGACACAGGAGGGGAAAAAACACCCAACAGCCCCCCCCCCAACCTATAACAAAGAGCCCTGACTGATTTATTACTGCGTTGATGTTTAATTTTGGATGCATTATTTAAAAAGGCTAATTATGGATGCATTAATATTTATGGGCTCCGGTTGGAGCTGATAGAAAAGTCCATGTTCTAGGCTGGTGAACATTATTATTATTTTTTTTATGTCAAGAATTTTAGGGTTTGGAGGCAGTTTTAACTGTGACCTGCAGTCGAGTCATAGCCAAAGAGCATGACAATACCTAGGGTGATGCAATACTTTAAAATACCATTTGCAGACAGGCGTCTTTAATGGATCTCTTTGGAGTTAATAGCCTTTCAGATCCAGGTTTCATATTTTGTGGAGGAAAATCTATACGTCAGCCTGATAAATTCTGTATTAGGAACAATATGCTTTTCCACAGGGCTAATGTTTTTCCTGTGGAGTTCTCTGATCACTGTGCATTATTTCTTATATTTGGACGGCTTTGCTTGGGTTGGGAGCCAGAGGCCTCTACGTGTTGAATGATTTCTCAGCTGAGGACGAAATGTTTTGGTGAGATTTTTCAGATGGGAGGATTGTAAGGCAGCTCTTCTCTGGTGTCAGCTGGGGTAGCTCCAGGGAATCCAGCGCGGCTCCACTGTGTACACCGGGGAGGGTCTGACCCTTCCTGTTTCCAGCAGATGCCTGGAAAGGCATCAGCACATTGCGCTGCTAAAGCCCTTTTGCAGGCTGTGGGATTGATCCTGCTGCTGTACGAGCATCCTGGCTCTCGTTTCTTCTTGCTGTGCGTTTTCAAGGAGTGCTGGAACCAGCCTGGCAAAGGGAGAGTTTGCAGAGGGGAGGATATGTCTAATCCCTTCTCTTAAAGGGAAGGAGAGGTACTGAGGAGGTTGTCCTGCCTGTGTGCTTGGCTTGTGACCGTCAAGGCTGAAGGGACATCTTCCAGATAGAGCCCTGTTGCTGCCCCCTCTGTTACTGCGGGGTTTTAAAGTGTCACCTGGTGCAGCGGGACTGTCCCCATTGCAGACCAGCATTGCTGGCTCCCAGGCTACATCTGTGTGCGGGGTCCCTGGGAACCGTGGCTGGGGGACTTGCACCCTCTCTGGGGCTCCATCCCTTGCTTCATCAGCGTCACCTGGTAAGCTCTGGGGGCTCCCAGCTTCGTGTACCGCACCCCGGCAGCCTCGGGGCTCCATGAGGCTCAGGCGGGCGTTTCCAGGCAGTGGCATCTTTTGGGCATCTTGCTGCTGAAGGCTTGTGCATCGGGTGTTTCTGGCTGAGCTGTGAGAGATGCACTGAGGGTGGCTGAGGGTCGCTGCCAGCCCACGGGGAGGGAACAGGGCTGCCCACTCACATTCAGCTCCTGGGGACAGGCTGTGGTTCCTGCAGTGGAGGACAGGGTGGAAAACCCAGGGCGAGGATCGGGGTGGGTTCCCTTGGGTGTTTCCTATGAGGCACCGATCAAGCACAGGCATTTAAAGACCGCTCGGCGCCTTTGATCGTTTAATGAATCAGCCCGTGTCCGGCGCGTGCGCGGGCAGATGTTGAGGTCGCCTTTGTCAGCATTAAACTCTCTCTTCAAAGCATTTGTGGGGAAATGAGTCCCCTTTCAAGATAAAGACATAACACCAGGCTCCCTGCCTGCCTCCAGCAGAGCCTGTGCTTGCTGGAGAGGTGGGTGAGCCGGGAAACCTCCTGGAAAGCCAGCAAGCAAGTCCAGGGCATACCATGATGTATTTCTTCCCATGATATCCATGTTTGCTCTCTGGGTTTCTCCTCTGGAGGCTCTGGTCCATAACTCCTGTTGTGGTTTAGCTTTTCAGAGAGCGTGGCTGTGGGGAGAGGGCTGGCGAGTGGAGGGGGACGGGGATGAAGACGAGAGCCTGTGATGCTTCCTTTGATGCTATGGGTAGGTTTTTGCCGTGCTGCTGGTTTTATGAGCACTGGCCTGCTGAGCTCATCACCTGATTGCCACCAGCATGACCAACCATTGCATCGTGGAAGCAGTAATCCAGGCAGTGGCACAGGGGAAGGGGGAAAATCACAGATCAGGAGTCTTTACGCTGAGAGAGGGCAGCCGAGCAGCCAGGAAACCTCTGCTGGTGGCTGCTCACTGTGCCTCCTACCCGGGCGGTGGTCGTGATGGTACTGGTAGTTGTGCCTCGCTGCAGTGATGGTTGTGACACCCGGCTCCCATCAGCGCTGGGGTGCTGAACTTCTCCAAGGCCGGAGCAATGGGCAGACATGCCAAACAGCTCTTAGCTGCTCCTGCCAGAGAGATGTGACTGCTGTAGCCCTGTACCACGGGTCAGGCTTTCCCTGTAAGCCTCCCTTAAGTAAATGGGGTTTTAATGCATGGCCCCAGGGGCTGGGACTAGGGCTGGACAACTCTGGTGGCACCTGTGGGACAGTGTGACACAATGTCAGCCATTGTACCGCTCGCCTTCTCACTCCAGCCTTTCCTTCTGGCCGTGCCCTGGGCTGCCTGTGACTCTGAGCTGCCCGTACTCAGCGTGGCTGCTTCTCTGCAGGCCCAGCGCTGCTCGTTTCCAGATGCTTACAGATGCTTTCTTTTCAGAGGCATGGACAGATGGCTGCAAGCAGTGAGTGAGTGTATCTGAGTTAGCACAGCTGAGCTGTGAGGCGGTAACAGATCCCTGTGTACTCCTGGGCTGGGACAGGTGGAAGATCCCGTAGGATGGCCCCAGAGACCACGCTGGATAACCTGGTTTATGTCATGTTTGCTGTGAATGAGGAGGGCTGGTACAGCCGGCTGCGTTGCAGTGAGGGAGGTGGCTGAGGGTGTTTCGAGTGAATTACCTTAAAAACCAGGGCCTGATTCTGCATTCTTCAGCCAACGTGATGGTGGATGCCCTAGACCACCCTGCAGTGAGTCTGTGTGCCCAACCCCTCTGCCCTTGGCAAAATGCAGGAGGGATGGAAAAGCATCGTGCTGGCACAAAAGGAAGGCAAGAAATGGACTGAGATAGGCAATGGGGGGGAGAGGTGAGAGTTGATCTCCCACCCCACACGTCTCCTGGCTTTGGGTCTGGGCTCTGATCAGGAAGGGCAGGGCTGCCCTTATATCCCTCTAGGGGCTTGGCAGGCAGAGACTGTCTGTTCCCGCTGCTGTTCAGGATTCTCTCTCCTCCCTGGGGCAGAGAGATGGATAATAAAGCCCAAAGCAGTGCGGTTAGCTGCTGCTCCAGATGCAGGCTATGCTGGAGCTGAGTGTTTGCTAAAGATGCATCCTCCTTGCCAGGAGGAGGTCTGAGGAGCAGTCGGGGGGCTTGCGAGCCGGCTGTGCTGTGCGTGCGCAGATGCTGTTTCCATCAGCACCGTGTTTATAATTTCCCTTCTCAGTGGACCTCCCTTGCTCTGCTCTTGGTGCCATTGAACTTGCCCCTGGCCCTCCTCCCTGCCCTTCGCTCCATGTCCTTTCTCCAGGAATGCGCTGCTCCATGGAAATAGCCTCAGTGTGTGGGTGCGTGCACGTGCAATGCCTCTCGTGTTTGCTGCTCAGGCTTCTCTCACCCATGTGGACACTGGTTTTGTTTTCTGCCTTCCCTGTTCGGGGCGCTGAAGGGTGCTGGGCTTCTTCGGGCCGGAGATCGGAGAAGGGAGCAGGCTGGTCCCCTGTGCACGGCATGCCTGGGGCTGGGAGTGCAGGATGGAGAGTGAGCCAGGAGCCCCGTTCCAACGCTGCTGGCTTCCCATGCTTCCCATCAGCTGTGGCGTTGCTTCGGATCAGGCGTGGAGACAACTGTGACCTCGCTGTGGTGGCCAGGGGTGCCTGCAGAGCTGCCTTCATGCCCAGTGAGGAGCCAGTCCCCAAAGCCACCCCTGGGTCTGGGCTCGTCCTGCAGCGATGCTTGTGGCTCTGCACCCACCCTGGAGATGCACCCAGCTCTGAGATGCTCCTTCGCTGTCCTGCTGCTCTTCCCGCACCGCAGCTTTTCTGCAGCCATGTCAGGTGTTTCCCTCAGCGAGTTTGGGATTGGTTTGCAAAGCGGAGGGGAGCATCGAGAGGTCTTGACCCAGCTGTGCGGTGAGCTGGGGGCAAGCGTGGAGGCTGTGGGGAGGCTCCGGTTTTGCCTCAGGGTTACTCAGAGGTGGGCAGAGCTGCCCTGCTGCCTGCTCTGTCCAGAGGAGGTTGCAGGCAGGCAGCAAGCCTGGACTTGTGTTGGGATGGGACCCTTTGCACAGGGTCATCCTGAGGCTGGTCCCACTCCTCTTGCACAAGGACATTAGGAGGGAAGGGGGCACTGCCAGTGGTGCTGACCCCCTATCCCCTGCCCAGCTTGGCTCCTGGCAGGGCTGGGGAGCAATCTGGGTGTCCCCCCCTGCTGCACCCCTCAGCCTTGGTTTTCCACCTGGCTGGGCTTCTCACACTCCTGACACACTCTTAGAGGGGGGGACTTCAACACATGAAGGAGAGCCTCCCTCTAATTATCAGGAGTGATGAAAGCCTCTTAGGCAAGAAGTGATGAGGGAAGAGTGCCTGACCGTGGGAAGGAGAGAGACTGCACAGATGGCATCATGCTGCCGAGCAACCTGCTCCTGTGCCGGGAACAGACAGCAGCGACACACGGGCACACCGGGGATACGGCCCTGGCCATGCCGCCCCGCCTGCCCTGCAGCCAGGGAGCCCTGCCCCAGCTCCTGCCCAGGCTTTGGGCAGCCTTGCAGGGAGCTGCGGCCGAGACAGATACGTCGAGGCCGGCAGGACCGAGGCAGGCTGGAAGTGGGGTTTCACCGCGTTCCTGGCACCCAGGCGCTGACTTGCTCACCACCTTACCGGTCTTTGGCCAGCGCAGGGTGCTGACCCAGGCAGCTCGAAGCGCAGCAGAGATGCTGCAGAGCGAGGCGTGTGGTGGTGAGTGCTCTTAGGCTGATGGTTGATGCCTGTATGGCAGATGGAGAACCTCGGCAGCAGGGAGAGTGTGAAAACCATCTCTGAGGATGGGGCTTTACAAATGCTTCTGTTAAGTCAGAAGCAGCTGGGCGGGTTGTAGTAGGAGGGGGGGAGCCATGCACCTCGGGGCGTATGTGGAGGATAACCTGAGATGCTTTAGGTCCTTTGGCAAGTGGAGGCCAGCTGGGACCTGCAGGAGTTAAATGGCAAAGGACACCCTTTGGTGAGGAGGGTCCTGAAATAGCCACGATTTGGCTTTGGCCCTGAAGAACCGCAGAGTGGAGCTGCAGCTCTGGGTGCCGGGGTGCCCAGGTCAGGGCTGCGCTGGGTGCTTGACCCGACCACTTTGAGGTACCTCGTGAGGTGGTGGAGGGGGACCGAGGAGTCTTTTTGCAGACTCTGAAAGACACAGTGGCTGGAAAATCTCTCCTTTGCGGGGGGCTGATTTCATGGGAGGGTCGGAGGTTATGCCCCAGCGCGTGGCTTGCGACTGCTTGGACCATGCTCCTCTCTTACATGACCGCTCTGCGGCTGCACTACTTCCATGAGGATTAACCCGTGCTTTCCCTGCCCCACTGCCTCCACAGCTTGGATTTGCCTACCCACTGGTTGCCGCTTAAGTCCTTAACAGCCCTTACCGGGAGGGTAGGAGCTGTCCTTTTGCTTTGTATGTGTCCCCCACTCCCCCCTGCCTCTGCACCTCCCTCCATCAAAGCAGAGATAGGAGGCTACGGCTCTGCTTTTAAGTTGAATCTCTGCAGCTGAAATAAAATTGCATATATTTGCATAAGGAGCATCTCAATTAGCATATTTGTGGGTAAAGCTAAAAGGGCTGTTCATTTGGAAGTGAAAATGTGAGCGAAACATGGAAATGACTTCCAGCCCCCTTTGCGAGCAGCTTAATTAAATATTTCCTTAGTGTGTGCGCATGGATTTGGGAAGCTCTTGCTCTATATGTAATGGTGTGTGAAACCCAAGGGTGGGCAGGGAGCAGTGGCCCTGCAGAGCCCTAGGTGTGCTGCCTGCACCCTATGCTGCCTGCACCCTGCGCTGTCCCCACACCTCCAAAATGACAAGTCTGCTGGGGGGCCAGGGATTCCGTGTGCCAGACCTTGCCACCCCTTTCCAGGAAGATTTCCTTTCTACTGTCTTGCACGAGGATGCTGTGTTCTCCCCAGTTTCACATGAGGCGGGTAGAAGCAGAGGGAGTGTGTGATTCAGGAACGGGATCAGGCTGGGCAGGGCTGCCTGCCTCCTGCCAGAGGCTGTGCTCAGGGGAAGATCCTGCCTTTGTTTAAATATAATTGCTTTGGGCCTGATCCTGTTTGTGCTCAGATCAGTGAGTGCAGGTATGAGCCTTCTAGGGAGAAAAATGGTGCAGGGTTGGGTTTTTTTCCTTTTATTTATTTTTTTTTAAACCCGGCTGATTCTTTTTCTTGCCTTCGAGCTTATACTTCAGCAGCTCTGCTGTCTCCTCCTCGGGAGGGCAGTTTGGACAGCATGGGACACGCTGGGTACAGACCTGCCCCGTGAAGACTCGCTGCATTAACCCGGAACCTGGCTGCTGCCCTGGGACAGTGTGTCAGGGGGTGCTCAGCCCCTTCCATACCCAGGGGGTGTGGGTGCTGAAAGCTGCCCTCCAGCTGGGGGGCTTCATGGGATCCCCTGGGCTTGCAGACAGGGATGCCTTACGGTGCTGGGAGGGTGTGCTTTTGGGGTGGGGGGTTTAGCAAGGGGGCAGGCTGTTGAGGTGCTGCTTGTGTAGATGATTGCACAAGGAGGAGACTGTGTACATCCCCTCCTGCGTGGGAAAGAGGCACCAGGTCCCTGGGGCTCGTTTCTTTGGGCCGAGGGGTGCAGAGGAGTGCATGGGGCTCCTGGCATCCCTGGTATCCCTAGTGCCCAAGCGCACCCCCCAGGAGAGGCGGGGGGGGGGGG
>NW_010256584.1:29513-34905 GCF_000690775.1 Eurypyga helias
CACAAAGAGCCCGGCGAGGAGGCTGGGGAGAGGCAGAAACAAGCTAGAGGGAGGGGGCGGAAGTGCACACACACACGCACGCGCGGCTGTGGAGGGCTGAGTATAAGGGGGGCTGAGGGGAGGGGGTCACACACAACCTTTTGTGAGCGTCTGAAAGGCGCTACAGTCCTGAAATGTTAATCTGACCCAACCTTTTGCCAGTTATAATTTTCCTCTCAATGAGCATGCATTAATCTGGCCCTTGCTCCCCTGTTTCCCCATGGTGCAGAGCCCTTGTTCTGCCGCCTCTTGCTAAAATCGCCTTTCAGCGGACCCAAATAAAGCTCCCAAAGTCTGGAGCTCAGCTTCGCCCCAGGAGCAGGGCAGGCGGGGTCAGTGTGCCAGGCGGAGGAGGCAGCGTGGCTGGCCTGGCTGGGCACAAACCCTGTGGTGCCGAGAAGGCAGTTTCCCCTCGCCCTGCCTTGAGCAAAGCCTGGGGGTCCGGGGTGTGCAGGCGTCGCCCCTCACAGCCTGCTGGTGCACGTGTGGGGGTCGGAGATGCAGGGTCGCCGATGGATGCTGTCCCACAGCAGCATCCCGAGAAGTGCCGGGTGGACCCTGCCTTGCCGTTGCCCTAACACTGCCTGCGTCTCTCTCTCCACAGCTGCCTGTCCTGCGTGAACGGCTCCTTCCCCTGCCACTGGTGCAAGTACCGCCACATCTGCACCCACAACGCCGCCGACTGCTCCTTCCTCGAGGGACGCGTCAAGCTCTCCGAGGTAAGGCGATGCGAGCCAGCTCCCCGCTCCTGTTCCAGTCCTGTGCCCTATGGGGAAGGGTTTAGAAGAGGGAGAACTGCTTTGGAAACCTTTCCCACTGCTTTGCCCCAAGGTGCTGGGATTCCCTGGGAGGCAGTGAGGGAGGAGTGGGAAGTTCTGGGACTGTGCTGGTGGAGGAGAGGCTGTGTCAGCTGAGGAGAGGCTGCTTGGGAAGTCGGGTGCAGCCGAGAGCACTTTAGGCTGAATGAAGGAAAAAACAAAGGCAGAGACGCTAAAGCATTTTCCTTTGATGATTTTGAAGGGAGCAAGCTTGAACTGTCATTGAGGAACAACTTGTTTTCAGCAAGGGGAAGGTTGAAATCCGTAAAACAAACCTTTTCACTGCACCTCACATCGCCTTCGTCTCAAATGCTTTGCTGAGAAACGTGTTCTTTCGCGGGGGTTCACCCTGCGCGGCATCTGTGCCACCGGCTGGGAAGCCTGTCGCTGGCAGGGTGCTTCCAGGAGCGCAGGAAGGACGTCCTGATGTCCCCAGCCTGCAGTGGCATCGCCAGCGGCTTGGGCTGGGTCTGGAGGTCTGGGAAGCAGCCGCTGGCTCTAGAGTAAATGCTGATTTGGGTCCTGAAGGGAGAATTTTGGGGAGGAGAGTTTCTCCCCTGTCCGGGAAAGGGGGCTCTGGTTGAGTTTATTTGGGTTTACAGTCTCTTGTGCAAGGGCCCAGCGGGAAGGGTCCTGATGGCTGGTGCTGGGAGCGAAGCTGTGTGGTGTCCTCATGGAGTGACTCCAATGGATGTTGTCCCGGAGGAAGCATTTGCCCCAGTCATCTCGGATAAAGTTCGGTCTCTGGGCTCTGGCAGAGCTTGTGTCCCAGCAGCCTCCCAGGTCCCCTGGAGCAGAGGTGAACCAAGAAAGGCTTGTCTCCGCTTCACAGGCCATGTGTGAAGGCAAGCAGCTGAGATGGCCCCGCGGTCTTTGCTGTCCTGGCTGGCACTGAGAGGAAGCCTGCCTCTGCATCTCCCCACTCAGGAGGAACAGTGTCTCCGAGTGAATCTCCATACCCTGTAATTTGTGTCTTCTGAGGTCTGCCCTCATCCTCAGGGAGGACCTGAGTGCTCGTGGGTGTCCTCAGTCAGGGCTGTCATCCTCCCTGTGTTCTCCTGCTTCCGTGCTGGACTGGAGCATGCTGGGAGTCAGACAGATGCCTCTGTGACCAAGGTGCCTCATTTAATTTTTCCCCTTCCTCCCCTTCTGCCTCTCTCATCACTCAAAGAGGGCATGGGAGAGCAGGGCCATTACTGAACCTTTGCCCAGCTGCTAGCAGCACCATTGCTTTTGTGCCAGGGATGGGAAGGATGGAGAAGTATCTTCCCGTGTACTGGAGCTGTCCTGCATGGCTTCCCTGCTCCCTTGGGATGGGTCGACTGTGGCTTAGTGCTGGGTGCCCACCAAACTGCCCTATAGAGCGTCCAGCCAAGGTCAACCCACCACATCCCTGTGGAAAGCCGGAGCCTCTGGTCCTGCTGCCTCTCCCAGGGGAGCTGCTGTGTTTGTGGGGCAACATTTGGGCTTTGCAGAGTGAGTTGCTTGTGTCTCACAGTTTGGTGCTCCCTGGTTTGGAGCCTCCAAGGACTTCAGGAGTAGAAGGACTTGCAGATGGTGGTGTCCCAGTACGGAGTCGTGCTGGGCTCTTGTCGTGTTCCTTACTCCAGGTGTGGAACTGAGTGAAGCTGCCTCTCAGCCAAGTGTATTGAGAGAGCTGGGAAAGCAGTAGCACGGGCAGGTGGGGTTGGCCATTTCTACACAACCCCTCCTGCACCACGATGCTGGCGAGCATGCAGCTGCCTGGGCTGTGCTGCGGTCCCACTGCCGGTGCTCCCTGCTCTTCAGATGGAGCAGTGATGGCTTTCCACTGCCCCTTCCAGCAGACAGCCAAACGCCGGGCTCTGGCATCGTCCTTCACCTCCCTGGAGGTATTGTCTGAATGCAGGGGGGGTTGAGTGGCGCTTATCAGTACTCAAATGTGTGATGCATGGGCCAGAACGAGTCCAGTCCCATGGCCCCCCGCCAGAGGGGATTCAGTAACGTGAGGAGATGAGAAAAAGCTGTTTTCTCCCAGTTTGTGCTTTGAAGAAATCTGATGAGGGATCAGTCTGTCCCAGGCATCCCAGAAGCCTGCTCTTGAAGTTGCACTTCCAGCCAGCCCCAGCATTGCTCCTGCAAACGGGACACGTGGTGTCCAGACCACTGGAGCCTGACGGCTCTTGACTGCCTGCTCCCTTCACTGAGAGTGTGGGGAGCCTGCTGGGTGCTTCCTCCCTCCCTGCCAGGAGAACCCAAAAGCACCTGGCTGTACCCCCGGGGGTGTTGTCTCTGGGATGAGTGCATCGCTCCCACAGACTTGTCACTCTGAGCAGGGGCAAGCTGTCCCCCGGCAGACCTTTTGGCCACACTGGGACCTGGAGCAGTGCCTGGTTTGAGGTTTGGAGCGCCTGGCTCAGCCTGTTTGCACGTTGGTGTGGCTTCAGCACTTCCCAGCAGGGATGGCGTGACGCCCTCAGACCAGCCGTTGCTGTGAGTTGCATTGTCTGGGTGGGATGAGACATCCCTTCCCCATCCCCAGCCGTCCGGGTCCCACAGGGCAGTGCGGCGGGTTCGAGGGACTCGGTGCCAGTCCATGGCACCGCTGGACAAATTAACGGTAGACATCCAGCCCCGTCCCCTCTGTGGGAGGATGTCTGGGAGGGTTATTTTAAGCAGGATTTGCTCTGTCTGCATTGGTTGGAGTGTGGTGGGCGCTGGTCAGGAGGCGCAGGGACAAGGGGTAACAGCAGCACTTAACTCTGTCTCTGCTGGTTCCCAGGGGTGGTTCACCACAGTTTCCGTGTGAGAAAGCAGCTGTTTTATAGGACAATACAGAGCGCGACCCACAGCTGTCTTGGGTGTGGTGGGGGTGTTTGCGTGGATTCCTGGGGGTTGGCAGGGAAGGAATGGAGCTTGAGTAGGAGCCACCAATCACATAAACGTGCCTGGGAACGGCAGCAGCAGGAAGGATGTCCCTGCCCGCCAGCTACGGTGACTTTGAAAGCCCAGCTCCGGAGATCCTCAGTGGCTTGCTGGGGGGTGCAGGGGTAGAGAAGGGGTGATGAAGCAGTAGAGGCTGCAGTAACTCTGTGGTGGTCAGTGATGGGTGCTGGAGTCTCCCATCTCAGAAAGCTGCTCTCCTGCAACAGTCCCTGCTGCTGCAGAGCTGCTGCAGAGGGTGAAAGGCTCCTGGGCTGTGGGGACCAAGCACATTGGTTCGGTCTAAGCAGGTTCAGCTTGTGTTTGTTCTTTATTTCCCCACCAGCGGGAATGGTTGAGGATGAGAGACCCTCAAAGCTAGGGTCAAGCCCAGCCCCAGACTGCCTTCATCCCATCTCCGCTGATGCATCAGGAGCTGGGAGCTGCCGGGGGAACCCAAACTGCTGCAGTGGCAGCGTGACTAAACCTCTTAGCTCTTCCAGCAACCTGGGCACCCTTGTCACGTCTTCATCCGGCTAGAAAAATGGTTTTAATGGAGAAAATCTGAGTTGTGCAATAGTTGGGAAAGTGTGTGTTGGGGTCAGGCTTTTCTGCTTGTCCTGGCCCTTCATAGCTTCTGCTTCTGGGAGCTGGGGCTCTGCTGGGGGGGGTGTTTTCAGCAGGCTAGGGGGCGCTGGGGGCTGTGAGGACAGGTCTCAAAAAAAGTGCCAGGCAGTGCCAGGGTGAGTTTTGTCAGCAGTTGGAATTGCTTGTAGGGGAAATGAGCTGTCCTGGTGCCCCCACCCCTCTGGGCATCCCGGGCGCCCACCAGCACCAGGTGCTTCCTGTTTGGGAGCAGGCTGACATTTTTGCTGGATGAGACACTTCTGCTGGCAGATGCAGAGCATGTGATGTTGCAGGGGGACTCGCTCACACCACGAGTCAGCAAAATGAGCCCGTGGGCCTGTGAGGGAGAGAGGGATGCGTGGGCCCGCACTGCTCCCAGGACACCGGTCCTGCGAGCATTCTGGTCATGGACTTACCCACCACCCTGGCAGAGCTGGCAGCAATAATTATGGAAAAATGAGGAGGTGTTGGAGAGCGAACTGGGAGCTAATCCTTGCCAAATGTGTGTGAGCCCCACAGGGAAGGTGTGTGCCACCCACGGGGTCCCCCTGCGATGCAGAGTGGGGTCAAGTGGGTGGGGACATCTCCCTCCATCACCACTTCTCTGCTGGGAGCCAGCGGGGAGCAGCCGCCTTGCAGGGGTGGGGACCACTCATTATAAATGGCAGCGGGCACAGGGTGTCCCTGCTGTGAGCCCTGAGCTGATTCTGAAAGGGGGGGGCACTTCAGCCCGGCTTTGCAGAGGGGCTGCCGAGGTACAGAGCAGGGAGGTAACAGCAGTGCCGAGGGTCTCCAGACTGTCCCAGCCCCATCACCATCTCCAGGTTGGAGCTGGCGCTGCTCTTCCTCCCTGCTTTCATTTTGTTTAGTGTGTTTTGGGGATAAATACTTTCTTCCCTTAAAAATTGCACTTTTGGGGAATTCAGGCTTGTGAAGAACAGGAAACAGAGTAAAACGAGTTGGGTTTTTCTGACAATGTTTGCTAAATGAGACAATTTCATTTCTCA
>NW_010256585.1:0-12209 GCF_000690775.1 Eurypyga helias
AAAAACCACAAAAAAACCCCAACCCCCCTCCCCCCCCCAAAACCCACAACAACCCCAAACAAACAAACAAAAAACCACACAACAACAAAAAAACCCACAAACACATTTTGGGTAGAAGAGAGAAGATGTATGTCCTAAATTTTCAAAGTTTCATATAATGAATTCCTTTCTAATTTGTGTGTAGATACAGATTTGCATTATTATTGTATAAATGTTCTTAGGTTCTAAAACATCCTTTTGTACTGCATATGACAGCATCCACACACTGTCATATGATGGGTATGTGATATAGGAATATGTTTCTGTGTTTTCTTTTTTTTTAATAATGTACGTAGTGTTTGTAAACAAAATTATAAAATACTAATAAGATCTGATATGTCGCTGTTTGGATTCAATTTAATGTAGAAGCTACAGGATAATTAATTTTTCTCTGATCATCTTTTGTTGGATGTTAAATAAGGAGTATATTGAATATTTTGAGAATCTGCAATAGTAAATCTGTAATTTCTCTCTCTTCTACCTCCTCCTCCCCCTTTTTTTTTTTTTTTTTTTTATATAGGGAATTATGCTGGTAGGGGCACTGTTGGAATGGTGGCACGTTTTGTTCCTCCTCATCTCAATAACAAATCCTGCAGAGTAACATCTCTATGTTACAGTGAAGATGGTCAAGAGATCCTTGTTAGCTACTCTTCAGATTACATATACTTGTTTGATCCCAAGGATGACACAGCACGAGAACTTAAAGTTCCTTCTGCTGAGGAGAGGCGTGAAGAGGCAAGTGATTAAGCTGACCTGCTTTCATGCTTTATATTCTGTTTTCTTGTGGCACACTTACATCAGCTGTGTTTTCCTTTAAATTATTTTAAATTAATGTTGCTGTTCATAGACTGAAATGTGACAAGTAGATTGTGTTACAAAATTAGCATCTTTACAATATATTTATTTATTTATATGTTTACAATATTTTGGCACTCTGGTTTTCTTTCTTGTCTGGTTTCCCTCTCCTGAAGATGTGAAGGCATCTACGTGAACCAAGGGTTACAAGGCCAGCAAGGGGTGGCAGGTCACAGGTGTAAATGAGGTGTATTCTCTGCTCTTTTCCATGTTGCCAAAAGCATATTCCTTGAAATAAGTATAAATACTCTGTGTTGGAAGTTATCATTTATTGGCAGAGATGGGGTACAAAATGTTTAGAACGAGGAGGTGAGCCACTGCTACTGACCATTATTAAAATTTTGGCAGTGTAACCAAAACATAAGCAGTTATCAGCTCAGCTACAATGATGCTGACCCTTCCAGTCTAAATTATCTGATCAATATAAACCAAATCTCTTCAACTACAGTGAAGTCATATGCACCTTTCCCCCTACCCCTGAACTCCTCCTGCCATCCACTACTTATTTCTGGCATTATGCTGACCCTTTCACAAGCTCCTCTGTATCCCGAGTTCGTTACTTCTAGTCTGAGACAACGGCCTCAAGGGAGTTTACACTGAGTTGTCAGCACCCTGCTGTCTTCACCTGGAGGATGAGTGTGATGATAATGATGGTGATTTCTTCATCCTCTTTCCTGGGAGAAGCGTAATGTTGATGTTTTCTTCTTAGAATCTGCTTGGAAGCCATTTTTATATCTTTTCAACATCTTTTATATGATGCGTTTTCTTTATTAGTCAACCAATATGACATGGTTTTGCTTTCAAATGCTTGTTCTTTGTCCTCATTTTTACCCCTAAAACCCAAGTTGTTGTTTGGGTCCAACCTTTACAGTACAGTTAGCAGCTGCGAGTGCTGGGAAGGTGTCTCTGGTATCCTCCCATGTCCACATCTGCAGGATATCCATCCACCCACCCACTGTCAGCCCATGCCTGTGCTACTTCACACTATACATCAGTGTCCTGTGGTCATAGGTAGTTCTTTCTGGCACAGTTTAGCTAGCCGGCACTCCCGTCTCTATCAAAACTGTTAACAAGAGGTTGTACACCACCCATCTGTGCAGATCTAAGCAGAACTAAAGCAAATTAGGTCATAATCACCTCCACGCTGGACAATTGCTGTTGCAGCTAAGTGAGCTAAAGGTCCAGGCAAAGCCTGGCAAGTATGAGGCTTGTGGCGTCAGCTTCATACTAAGCCTGTGACCTGTAATGGGCAATGGCCATTCTGTATTTACTGGACCACAGGCTGCTATTACTAGTACAAATATTAATCAGAAGCAGCTGTAGATTTGTAGGACTGAGGAAGAATGCTCAGCTGAGTTAGTTACCTCACTGAAGCAGGAGGAAGCAAAGAGAAACCCAGAAAAATTGTGATTCACAAATGGTTCTACACTTGCCCGTTTCTTCTATGTAATGTTAACCTGATGTAATTTAGTGGAGAATTTGCTGCCCAGTTATTATAGAGATAGAAGACTGTGACCACCTCTTAATAACAGCTCCTGTGCTTTCTTTTCTTTGCTTTTGTAGGCACAGAATTTGTCCCTGTAATCTCTTCTTGCTGGACGATTTTCCTTAAATGCTATTTTTTTTTTTTCATCCTGGCTTGAAGTTGTGTAGAATAGAAGGCATGTGAAGCTTTCTTCCTGAAACTGCTGGCTCCAGAAAGTTAACACTTTAATGTGCTTTCACCACAGGGGTTTTGCATTTGATTTAAAATTGTCAGCACAACTATTCACCTTTTTTTTTTTTTTTTTTAAGCCGGAAATATCCAGCATATATGCCTCATTTCAAACTCAGAACTACCTTTCTGAATGTTCAAAGCACTAGCAGTTTCTCGTCAAGTTGCTGAAAGTAACACTACCTTTATAGTACTTTTTTTTTTTCCAACAAGAAGTATAAAACAAGTGTTGTAAAAACTTTAAAAAAACACAGGTTAAAAAATAAATTCTATTTTCCCAAATTTTTTTCTTTTTTGTTAATGTCTGATTGATTTTTCGTTTTGCTTAATTGCAAATCCACATTGCATTAAACTGAAGCTGCTGTAGAGTTTTTGACATGAAGAGGTGAATATTTTTGCAGAATTCGGACTGAATTCTGGAAAACTTTAATTATTATTGTTTGGTATGGAAAGCCTCAATTAACGTAGTGAAGTTATTGCATAAAATAAAAGCTGCATTAGTTCTGAGAGTCATTAATTTAGACTCTTGAACTTCTGTGTAGCTAAAAATCTTGCATTCTATTTATACGCTGTTGTGCTTACTCATAGTTGATCTGAACATATGGCTGACATCCCATTTTTTGTGACAGATACAAATTTATGTAACTTAAGAAAATGGAAATGCTGCATTTATATTTAGACTTAAAATTCTATACTGTCCAACATAAATAGCTTTGTAAAGTGTTTTTTAAATACATTTTTTTCTAGTTACGGCAGCCTCCTGTTAAACGCTTGCGGCTAAGAGGGGATTGGTCAGATACCGGACCCAGAGCAAGGCCTGAGAGTGAACGAGAAAGAGATGGTAAAGTGTTTGCAGTTGGAGGGGACTGGTTGTCTTTGCTTGTGTGTTTTGTTTTGGTTGTGTTTTGCTGTGGGTTTTGGTTTTTTTTTTTTTTGTTTGGTTTGGGGTTTATTATCCAAATTGTTTTCAGTATTCCTGAAATAAACAAATGCTTCAGATTAAACTCCATATTTTATGAATCAGCCAGGTTTCAAGACGGTTTTCTTAGAATTTAACACAGAACTGCTATTCTACAGTGATTTTTAAAAATGCCTAAATTGAAAATATTCTTACCAGAAAAATGGTGTTGCTTGAGTTAGGCTGATGTAAACCAAGGGAAGCTAGCTTACTTCATTGTCATTGGTCATGTGGTAACACAAGTACCTATTTCCCTTTTTGTAGTCAAGCCTCATGTGCGATCGGAGTTACAAATGAAATGCTCTCTAATGGTTGCATTAGGGGACTGGAATTCGATGCAATAGGATTCTAATGTACTGTTCACTTTTATAAAACACAGGTAGTGACTGATTTTTTTATGCTTATATTTTCATGTTTATAATATATTACTCAATTACTTGAGGTTTCAGTAGATAGAGGATTTTCAAAGCTACGCTTTAATGTGAGAAAATGGGATACCAAAGCAGAGAAGAGGATGCTTTGTCACTCATCTCACTCTTCATCTAATGACATGTTTCTGTTTAAATCTGACAGGTTGTGGGGATACAAGTATTTGTTCTAGTTCCTATTCTGCCGCCCGTTTCCCTTTCCAGATTTTCTGTGTTGGCTTTTCTCATCTTTCTGATTCCCCAAAGTAGAGTAGAAATGTCTACCTGTATCAGTCTAATGGTACATGGAGAGTAGGATTCTGTATCTGACACAGAAAATAGGAGATGCTGTTCAGGGAGGAAACATCAGCCTGTTCTCTTACCTTAGTCTGTCGTCTTTGTTGCTCCCCCAGTATTTGGAATTACTGGATTAGAAAGGTTAGATGGTACTTCTCATCTCTTCCTTTGAAATCTGCGTATGGTTCTGTTGCCTGTGAGTTTCTGTATTCCTTTCCTGAACACGTTGATAGTATTTCCTATGACAAAAAACAATCCAGAAGTTCAGTGCCCACTGTGCAAAGGAATACTTACTTTCCTTTCTTTTCAACCGCTCCCTTAGTTTCATCATGTGCCGCCTTATTTTAGTATCACAGGATACGGTCGGTACCAGTTCTACGTTCTGCTTACTTGGTGCTTTCATTCCATGGACCTTGTTGGTCTACGCCCTCATACTAGGGATGCTTTTGCTAGCATTTTTACTGCAGGTTTTTCCCATCAAAATTAGTTTTGGCTTTGCCTTTGCACGAAGTTACTTTTTATCTCAATTCCTTTTCATCTAGACACCTTCACCATCCTTCTAGCTGTCATTTCCCCCTAAAATCATGGTGACCTGTGGCTGTGTTCCCTTTCCTTTGCCATTCCCAACAATGTCTTTTAAAATCAAGCAAATAATCTCAGGTCTAGTGATGATATGTACTCAAGCTGAATGTTAGCAGTTAGATTATATGCAGTCCTGAAAGTTAACCCGTTGCTCCAGATATTTGATTCGTCTTTCAGCTTTTATAACATCTGTGCAGGTAGCAGCGCTGATCTTTTGAGAGGCACATTGTCACTCTACATGTTCTTCCCAAGTACTCTCCAGGATCTTTCCATGTTAGCGTTTCTATGCAGGATATTAAAATATTTTTCACATATGTATTTTGATAAGTAATTGTACTTCACAGGGATTTTATTTCTTAAGGGCTTCAATTGCAAAACCTTTCTAAAAGTTGCTTAAACACCACCTACTTCCAAAGTGGCTAAGGGTCCAGCCAGTATATTTAATACAACAGACCTCCCCCCAGCCCCCTTCTCCCCCCCCCAAACCCACCAATCAAAATAACCCCCCAAAACACCTCACATTTCAGAGAATACAAAAAACACTTAAAGGTTCAAACATTGTTTCAGCCCTTTACAAATGGAATTTTTCTTCTCTTCTCTCTTGAAACAAATTGTTGTTTCATAGCTAATAAATGTTGAAAAATAACACAAATACTTTCTTTCAACACAACAAGAAGAAAGTATGTTGAAGATTTTGCTCTTTGAGAGTCTGTGCAATCTTGACACGTGATCCAAAATGTGAAAATAAAGCACCCTGACAAGAACTCTGCTGTTGTGTTACATTGTGTTTATGAGGAAAATCTGTTATGAAGGCAGCTTTTGGAGATGTTAAAAATATCGTGTGCTGATGTTGTGCTAGTCTTTTTGCTTTTTCATTGTTTAATGATAAAATTGATTATTTTATAATTAGCTGGAAAAATGTAACAATCTAGGCTTTCTTAACTTATTTAACCAGCCTTTAAAATTGAGTGACACAAATTTCACTGTGTCATGTGTACATAAGCTCCAGTTAACTGTAAAACAGAAAAGGAGGAAGGACTGTTGGTTTTTGTGTGGTGCCGCGTTCAGCTGGCAGTTGCTGAGGCTCTGTTGTGCTGAAGAAAGGAGATGGTTCGGGGGATTGCTAGTTACATCGCTTACAGTGCCACTGGGTTTTTTTTGTGGCGAAAGTGGGAAGGGGGAATGAATGTTTCTGTAAAACTGCAGGTAAAACTTTAGCATTACTTGTTTTGCAGGGGAGCAGAGTCCTAATGTCTCTCTAATGCAGAGGATGTCAGACATGCTGTCAAGATGGTTTGAAGAAGCTAGCGAAGTTGCACAGAGCAATCGAGGCCGAGGAAGATCACGGTCCAGAGGTGATTTCCTTTTTTCAAGAATAATAATTACAACAGAAAGTGTGTTTATGCTGGATGCACAGGCCTTGAATATCAGCCTTTCAGAAGTGTAAACTAAAAAACTTTTAGTGCATTCTGAAGAACTGAACACGCTTGTTTGCCATATGAATGGTAATACAAAGGGATCTTTAGAGATGGAGTAAGTTTACCTTTGGGTTCTTGTTATTCTTACTTTATTTTTCATCAAAGGTGGGACTAATCGGACAGATGCTCCTGCTACTAATAACGTGCCACCTAGTGCAGAATCAGAAACTGCAATGGAGGTAGATGGTTCTGAACAACTTCCATCATCTTCCTCTTCTACAATGTCAGCCCAAGCTCCTTCAACATCATCTTCAACAGAAAGCCCCCCTTCAACTTCATTATTGTCCTCTCCTGATAATGAACAAAGGCCTTCTTTAGGGGCCTCAGGTCAACCTGTGCTCCATCAGTCTGGTGAGAAGAAATCCATCTTGTCATTGTTTATGAAAAATACTTTCAATAAGAAACAATTTTATTTTAGGATATTTGGGGTAATTGATCTCAATCTGTTTCGTTCTTGCACGTCCTTAATGGGGCTAGGTATTTGATAGTTAACAAGTGACTGCAGCTGTGCTTTAAAGAATAAAACCATAGACTGTATGTTTGTCTGTAGAAAGAATCTCAAAGGGGATAACCAGTTTTGTCTTTTGAAGTAGAAATAAAAACTTTATTGCTTGTTTTTTCTAAATTGTTCTCTTCATAGAGTATAAGAACATCATGCCTTCAACTGTGATTTGGCTGTAGCAGCATCAGTGCCATGAATAGCAGAACCTATGCCTGTTGTAATCAGAGGCAGTAGAGAATGACTGCTTCAGGGTGAACCAGCATCCTCAACGTTTCAGAGTCAGCAATATTATTTTTTTGCTTCTCAAAAGTATCTGAATAGACAGGAGTCACCTTGCGTGATATTCCATTATTGGTTAATAAATTAACTACATACTGATTTTTAAGTTTGTATATCTTGAAGAAACACATCTGTTTTTAATACTGACTTACCTTCTTACTGTGGGAAAAAGAAGGAAGTATATTCCACTGTCCGTGTCAGAAACTTGTTTGAGTAGTAAAAGAGCACCTTGTGCTTTGACTTTCCCTTTTGTATCTCTATGCAGGAAGAGATGTCGCAGCCTTTTGAGTTAACTGTTTGCATGAGAGTTTATTTCTACTTTTTTGAAATGAGTTTCTAGGCCTCACGGTTGTGGTGGGAAGGCTGACATGATCCAAAACACCTACAGGTTCAGACTTGATTATTTTAAAATCCCATGGTTTTTGTATAAATTCACCTCTTGTCTTGTACCAATTCTGTTGTAAAAAATCAAGGCATTTTTTAATTGGAAAAGGTGACTGATAGCATCGTCAGGCCCTAACTTTGATGTTCTGGCGTAGAGATGGGGATTCCCCAGGGAAAAGTGTGCCATTCAGTGTACTGTGCCTGCTGCAGCCAAAGTCTTTGGGACAGGTGAGAAATGTTTAGCCGTATGGTGTCTGAAAGATGGGGAAGCTAAAGACGTAAGTTGAAATTCATTAAATGCATCATTCTCAATCTTTCAAACCTTGCAACTAGTCTGATACTTATTTAGAGGAAATAAACAGTGAACAAAAGCATGACAAGACACACAATCCAGATACTATTTCTAGAATAAGTGAATACTAGAAAATTTGTTTAGTGGCAGAGGCTTTTAGTCACCTATGAGGTTTTTTTTATTAGTATTGATGTCAGCTTGCTGCAATCTCAAGTTTTTCACAATACACGCTCAAAAAAATTTGATTGAGGAGTCCACTTTAATTCAGTGTAACCCAGTTTAGTTGCTAGTATCTTTGGTACAGAGGGATAGCCTCCAAAGAACACACCTATGATTACGAAGGGTTCATTCTGATCTATTTTTTAAAGTGCATGGCATATTCTGGACCTTACACTGGCCAGGAGGGTATGTCCATATTAAAAATAATTGCTTTGAGCTATGTCACTGAAACTTTGTGGTTGATAATGGTAACGCACTAGAGAGCATTTCTGGAATTACAATGCATTTTCCATCCTGCATTTTAAAAAATGCATGCTGATTAGAAGTGTTTTCCTCTTTTTCTGTGACTCTGTCTGAATTTCTAAGTAAAAGTTTATTCTGCTAGCATGAAGCTGAAGTTATTCTTTTTTAATCCAGCTCTTCTCTAAGAGCGTTTCCTCTTTCCCAGTGTTTCTTTGGACTTAAGACTCCATATATTCAGTTTTGAAAGGGGGGGTGGTGGTTGTTTTGTTGACTGTGGATACTTTCTAATTGTTAATGTTTGATAGGTTCTTTGACTACACCTAAACAGGGCATCAGATTGTCTGCAGATTCTTAAAAAAGTCACCATTCCCCAATTCCAAACCCACAGAAACAAACAAAACCTTATTGCTGTACACAGATATTAGTATTAGGACCTGGCGTCTTATTTAAATTATCTACAGGACTCCTGCAGGAGTAAACTTAGTAGTACTATACGTTTACACACCTAGCAAGTGTCTTGTCTAGTTTGCTCGGTGTTTAACACACATAAGTTACTGTAAAACAAATCTTTGGGTAACAATAGCAAGTTCAGGGAGAGGGGAAGCGCCTGGGCAGAGGGAACAGGCTGTGGCAGAGCAGTAACAGTGCGTTTCTGAATGGTGTGAATGTGAATTTCCATTCTGCAATGTTTGTATATTTAGATAACACATGACGGTGCTGTGTTCTGAGATTTTATTTACTCACAGTCTCAAGTCTATAAACGTGAAAACACTGCATTCTGCATAGAGAACAATATTCCCTGAGTTTGTTTGGCTGCATTTAGAGGTGAATAAAGGCTGCTGCTTTCGGGGGCCGGGTAGGGGAAGGGGTAAATAAATAGAGCAGGGTTGAGTAAGAAGACCAGACAGAGGTGTGTTGTAAAAGATGGATGACTGGGGAAGCATTTTGGAAAATGGAAGAAGGAAAGTGAGGCTCTTGGCCATTGCTTTGTGTAAAACGGTGGTAGATACATATCTGAATATTGTAGCAAAGTGCTAGCAAATGAAGAGTACATTTTCAGGTAATGATTTATTTAGAACTGGAGCAGGAATTCATCCTACAGAATGGAACAGGCTTATAAACAGCTTTCCATAAATCATTTCTTCCGATTTCTGCACTGAATACAGGTGCTGGTGGTAATGCTGTTTCTGAAATAGCAATACCTTTGGATTGTAATTCAAATATGTGGTTGCTATGGTGTTCCAAAAAATATGCCATGTGGTGAGCATTTGAGCTTCTAGATCTGCGTTGCTTACTTCGTCTCTTAATGTTTTTTAAAAGTGCATGTTCAAAATAGTCAGTACAAAAACGGTTCAGTGATGGAGCTTATTGGGATAAGTCCCTTTTTCAGAATGTATATTCTAGAAGCGTACAGTTGGAACATTTGAGTAAGTGCACATCAGTGCAAAATCTCAGTAGCCTGTTCTTGTCAGTAGGTTTGGATAATTATTTTGTTTTTAATGTGAGACAGAACAACTTCTGGAGATTTCCATGCCTGTCACTAAGGGAAAAAAACCAACAAATTTATTTTCTTGCCCTGCTTGGCCCATTCAGTCAAAACCATTAATTTATTTTTTACATTAGCTTTAGGATGCTGTAGTTTTAAACCACGAATAAACATGAAATACAACAAACTGTAAAGTATAATAATGGTTTTTTTTCCCCCATAAATAATATTCCAGATTCACATTGGTACCATTTGGAGGGGGGTAGGAGGGCAGTTGACTAATTAGGACAAAACTTAATATGTGTTCTGATATAGGGTAACTTTGATTTTAAATTTTGAATGGGAAAGTGGCAATAGCTGGGTTTTTTTTCCTTTCCATTTCTATTTCCTCACTCTGCTTGCTGGCAAAATAAACCTTTGCTTAGAGATTCTGAAATGTGTTAAAAGGTGTTGACATTGAACATACTCAGGATAATAGTCATCTCTACATTTTGAATTGTAGTTCTTCTTACATCTTAAATTGTAACTGTCTCTGCACTGAGTGGAACTGGATCAGCAGCAAGTACTGAAAACTGCAATTTTAGATATCACTGAAATTTCCTTAAAAGCATTTTCTAGACTGTTTGGAGTTCTAATTTCCATAAATGTTCATGGCACATGAAAACTATTAATGGCAAATCTCTTTGATGCCATATTTGTTTTAGGAATTTTATCTCTTTCCTTCTTGTTACACCTCATTGACCGTAAACTGGCAGGATGTGTTTCCCAGAAGTGTTATTAGACTGAGGACATTAGAGCTCCTGACTATTCGATATTAACCTGCCGCTCATTTTTGAATTATTAGATTCTGTCTTTGGCTTTGTTTCTTTTTATGAAAGAAAATTTAAAATTTCCTCACTTCTTGAATGAGAGTTACGGAATATTTGTAAAGCTTTTCCTTGGATGAAAGGTTAGATGCCGAAGTAATGCTCTCTAGTATTTTAAAACTTCTTAGTACTGATTTTTTTTTCTCTTTGCAGATTTCCTCATATCTATGAAATATTCCAGAGTGCCCTTGATAGAAACAGTTTCAGGATAGGTCTAGGCTAGCAGTTCATAGCAGAACTAGCTAGACCATTTGATATGAATATTTGAGTCTGAATTAGCTTCTCTACCCTACTGTTTTATAGATTAGAGTAGTTCAGCAGTGGTTCAGGTCAGTATTGTGCTTCACCTATTGCTAACGAAGACACAATCTGTGGTGCATGCAGAGAAGCATTTGTGTAAGTGGAGGAAATCTGCAAAGAGCACAGAAAGAAAAAAAAATTACTTGGGTCCCTAGTTTGACAGCAGTTTGCAAAAAATATTGTCAGTCAGACAGTGGACTGGTACATGCCAAAATGGTGTAACTGACAAATGAATAAAGGCGGGATGATGAAAACTGTGAAGTCTCCGAAGATGGAACTGAAAGAATAGTCTGTTAAGAGAATGATACTAAAAATAGCTTATGATCCAACAAATTACTTTCTCTGTCGGACAAATTAACAGTGTTTTCAGCCTTTAAATCCTCACCTACTGAGAATGCCTGAGATAAAAAATAAATTCATAATAAAGTGTATTTTTTGGTTAGATGCTGTTCTGCCACCTATTTCCATAGTCCAGGTTTACATTTTTCACGTTTGTTTTGATCAAAATTGTACTAATATTTTTTTCACATCAGGAAGCTGTCACATTCAGTTTGAAAACTGTAGACCACAGTCGTATAATTTTATACTACGAATATTTTAATTTGTTATGTGTGTTAGGAACGTGGAAATGAATACTTGTGGTGTTTGCTCTGTTTTGAATCAGTCAGGATCTATCTGTTCTCGTTAAATAATTCTTTGTTAAATGGTTTAAGTGTTGGAGACGGGGAGGGGGCTGTGTTTTATTGCATGGATCCTGAACTTTTTTTAAGTCCTGTGAGTTACGCACTTAGGAAGAGAAAAACAATTACAGTATTTTATTTTATAATTTCGGGATGTTAGTACATTATTAATGTGTTTTTTTCACTGTAATTATATTTAGTATCTGTTGCTTCTCTCTGGTTAGTCTCCTACCCCTCCTCCCTGTTCTGTATATTGTATACTCAATGCTGCTTTCATTTACATACCTTTTTTTTTTTTGTTTCCCCCTCTCCCTGTTTGTCAGAGTTAATGGGACCCGAGTTAGCTATAATCCGTAGGGGTCTGCAGCGACTGAGGCTTAAGAAGGCAGAACAACAGAGACAGCGAGAGCTAGCTGAGGGTTCAGCGCCACAGTCGTCCTCCTCTAAGGGCTCCTCACAGGACCCTCAGGCATCAGGTTGTCATTTGTCAAGGTTTCTTAAGCAGCTAACGTAGTTATAGTCTGTGCTGCTGTTGTTTGCTGAGATGCTTCTCTTCCAGAACGAGACAGTTAATGCATTTGCTGCTTGTCTTACCTTGCACGTGGTGGTGTTTATCATCACATGGTTA
>NW_010256585.1:12219-48562 GCF_000690775.1 Eurypyga helias
ACAGTCTTCACTAACATGTTTGGATTATATAGCTAAACGATACGATATGGAGAAAGGTGCATGGTGTCAGGTATGCGCAATGCTTGTTAGGGCAGTTGAGCAAGTAATTGTGGTGTCCTGAATAGTCTAAGGTACTTAAAAGCTTGAAATTGCATTTTGCTGTTAATTGTCTCCAATAGCAACATTTAAGATTTGGCTTTGATTTATCATGTATGCTAAATCAGGAGGATAGTTCAGTAAAACAGAATTTTGGCACTCTTAAATGCTATGGTTTTACAGTAAGTATAGTGAAAATACTTGTTAGAATCCAAAGTCCCCAGATACACTGCCCTTGTTTGAACAGAGGGGCTTTTCATTTCACCATCCGTTTTCTCTTGTCTTACTCGGATTAAAAATTATTACAAGAAAGCCTAGAAGATGTTTATTATAAAAAGAGACATATTTGAGTATGTTAGGGTAGAAGCATGCATATGAATCAAGAGGGAAACCCTGAAGCACAGACTTGAAGAAGACTTTTATCATAGCCTCATGTAAAAATGAGTGAGCTGCATGCTGTGTGAAAAATCAGCATATTTTGTGTTGAGGAGTAATGTCTAGCAATGTTTCTTCTATGGATAAATTCTATGCCAGTTGAGGTGTGGCTAAATTACTTACAAGGATTGTCGTACATTCACAGCTTGACTTGCTATGGTTCAATCTATTAATTTACTTTACAGAACAATTTGATATAACAGTGGCTATTGCTCTGGTTAAAATATGTAATGGTTGAATTTTTAATAACTTCCTATGCTAGAAAATTCTTCAGTGAGATTTCAGAATGTTTGGAAGCCAGTAAATCGCAGAGGGCTGTGGTGCTTATCCTAGGAATGGTGGCCACAGGTACCTGTTACCTGTAGGAGGAGACAAGAAAACCAGTGGTAGCAGTGTTCTTGCAGCTGGCTGCAGTTCCCGCCAGGAAAAAATAAAACCCTACCCAAAAGCTACAAAGTTTTTTTTTTTTTCAGCAAACTGGACATCAAAATTTGTTAACTCAATGATATGTATTGACAGGAAAACACATAGCTAATGCTTACAGTCAGTGGAGCTTGATCTTCCATTTTCTTTTCAGAATGACTAAAGAAAAAGGTTTTTTACTAAACTGTTCCCCATTTAACCGAAGTTGGAAAAAAAGTTGGGTTACAACCATATCTGTAGAATTTTCACTTGGAGGTATATCTGTGGATATTTTACTACCACTTAAGTATGTGTTGGTCTGAGTTTCACTTGATACTGCCTCACCCATCTCTTAGTGTTCCTTTAAGGGTACAATGTGTTTTTTAACTCCTAGTTTGCTTGTGGGTCAACATACTGTAGGATCCACGCTGACACTGAGTAATTGCTTTGACTGGGTGTCAGAGATGTACTGGAGTTAGCTTGGATCCCCCATCGCTGCCTCTTGGAGTTTGAGTTCCCACATGCTTTGAACTTTAAGGGAACTGATGAGAAGGTTGGATGGGACCTTGTTTGGGATCACTAGGGAACCACAGAGCACATACATAGCCTTGGAGGAAACTAGTATTCAAATATTGACCTCATTCTTCTTGTGATGACAATGAATTTAATGGGTTTAAATTGAAAGTGGGGGGGTTTAAATTAGATGTCAGGAAGAAGTACTTCCCGGAGAGGGTGGTGAAGCACTGGAACAGGCTGCCCAGAGAAGCTATGGATGCCCCATCCCTGGAAGTGTTCAAGGCCAGGCTGGATGAGGCTTTGAGCAACGTGGTCTAGTGGAAGGTGTCCCTGCCCATGGCAGGGGGGTTGGAACTGGATGGTCTTTAAGGTCCCTTCCAAACCAAACCATTCTATCATTATGTGAACTGGCAAATTTAACCATTTTACTTCAGTAATTGCTTTGAAAGACAGGTTCACTTAGCACTGTGGAAACATTTATGTCTTGGGAGAGGAAGGGAGAAGAGTTTTGCTACCTGACCTCCAACTCATCAGGAGATTGGTGGGCTTTTTCTTTTCTTCCTCTGGTCTGATTGGTGTTACTTCAGCATTACAGACGGTGGAAGATTTTAAAATGAAGAATTCTAATTTAAATATTTGATATGTGTGGTCAATTATTCCTCAAGAAACTTGAGAAATATTACAGTACCTTTTCCTTTCTACTCATATGTATAAATACAAGAAATTTCTGTGTGCTTCATCAGCTTCTTTCACTGTATTCCTCCTTTCCCAATTACGGCGGGAGCAAATGCAAGTAGCTTCTTTTGACTGGGGGTTCCAGGTCAGCTTTGCATTGTCTGTTTACTTTTTAAGATTTCTGCACTCTGGATGTGGAAATATTCTTTGTATTTGCTCATTTCTTTTTATGCAAGTTACTTTTTGTTCCATTTTTCTGACCCCCCCCAAGACTTATTTTTGGAAGATGTGTATCCACAATCTATTCCTTTAGAAAATCAGAGCTGTAGATTTTCGGTCTCTTGCTTCTCCATAGAGACAGTTGTTTTCCAACCCTGTGGGTAAGTTGACGTTTCAGAAATGCGGTAGGAGAAAAAGGAGTTCTTAGTTTTGGGGTTTTTCTTAATAATAAATTGCCATACAGAGACAATCTTTTTTTTTTTTCTTTTTCTGCAAGGTTGTCTTCGCTGCTCTGTCTTGAGGCAGATGTTCGGTTTTCAGGCGCATGCGGGTTGTAAATTTTCAAACAAAAAATTACACCCCAAAATGTGGCTGCTGCTGTGTGAAATGGCATCATAGCCTCTGGCCCAGGGCTGCAATTTTCAATCCCTGCTCTGGCAAAACTTGTATCATTTATCCTTGCATTCTGACGGGAATTCATTGTGAGACTCAGGCCATTTCTTCTGACCTCTGTTTCATTCATAATCCTTATCTTTGTAATCACAGAAGCTCAATTATAGCTGTAGACTAGACATTTTTTGCTCCAGCCATGTAGAAATCACCAGTAGAAAATGTCAAGAGCTGAAACCTTTTACAGGTTTAATAGAAAATTGGGCTGTATGGTAGTTATTCTGTCTCCTGGTCTAAGGACTTGTAATAATTACATGAGGATTTGTAAGCTGTATCCATAATAGCTAACCTTCACTATTTAGAAAATTGTGGTAAAAAATGTATGTTGTTGTAGAATGTGAAAGCGAGTTAACTGAGTCATGATTCACAGTGGGCTGATTTGACATTGAGGAAAAAGATACTTCATCCTCAGATGTAAAAAGACTTTGTTTTAGTGGATACCTCTAAGAAGTATTGTGTAAGTTTGGCGGAGACTTAGAAGCTGTTTATGCCGCGTGTATCAGGTCTGTTTTGTCTTCAAGCCTTTGCTTACATATTGAACAGATTCGGATATTTTTGGTAGCCACTTTAATTAGGGAAATATGTTGGTTTTTTCTTTATCATATAATTTCTCCAACAATGCCTTTTTACTTTTCTGACAATTCATAACATTTAGATCCTCTGCAGTATTTAAACAACAGCATATAGGTGCTATATGCAAACTACAAAGTAAACCTTTTTAGCCTGTTGTTATTGCTGCTCGGCCCAGTGCTGATAATCGCCACTACCTACATCACTCCTCTCTTTGAGAGCTTTGAGTGAATCAAATGCAGTTTGAGAAGTTACAGAAACATGAACCAGCTGATCTGGAAGTGAAAAATGAAAAAATAAATCTGTATTATAGATGAGTGTGAATCAGGGGTTCCTGTAGAGGTCAGCTTGCATAATCTTAGCCACAAAAATATGAAGTAATGTGAACCTTTCTTTTTTGAGTAAAAATTAATTTGATTTAGACTGCATTTATTGTGGAATAATGATCTGTACATGTGCATGCTGATGTATTGCACCACCTGTGATGCCCATTGACTTGATTCTGTTTTTTTTTTTTTTTAAAAACTTTGCTTGTTTCAAAACTGACATACAGTCAGTGTCTCTAAAGCAGAACAAATTGGACCTTTGTGTCCAGATTTCTGCAAAGAACAAGAGGATAACTGCAGTTTTTATTATTAGATTCTCTGTAAACACCCAGATGTAGAAATGTGTCAATTTGAAGTCCAAAATACGTAACAGAGCTTATTCATTGTGCAGAGCAATTATTCTTAGTTGTTAAAAAAGTATTTAGTTTGTTGGATTAAAGTCCACTCTATGTACCATGTTTAGGACTTTAAAAACAGGTCTCACTGCTTGACTGACTCTCGCACTGGAGCTGGTGTTACAGTGATATAGGGAGGAATTTGAGGTTTTTTAAACCAAAACAGTAAAGATAGCATGCTAATATTTTCATGAAGTCAGGTGCCGATTGCCCAAACTATAGGAAGATCCTTCAGCATATAACTGACTTTAAAATTATCTTCTATTTTCTTTTGAGGTTTCCCAAATTTATGAATCTCCAGTTCCCTCTTTAAGTGATGTTCCAGTTTAGAATGTACTGGTGACATTATAGCCAGTGGTGAACTGCACTGGGATGTAGACCCAGCCTGTGAAGGCTCAGGTAAGCGTCTGGATTTTTGTTTGTTTTTTTAACTATATGGCACAGTTTTGGTAATACTTTTTTCAAAAGCTTTATCAGAAATGATACTTTTCCAGAATTTTTACAAAACAAAGCCATATATTAAAAAAAGAGGCATTTACCTGAACTTCTCTAGGCTGGTTTCATGGTCATCTTTATTTCCCTACCTGATGTGTGGGGTTCCAGACTGCAGTACCACTTCAAGAGGTGCTGGATCTGTGGCTTCAGGGGACTTCAGAAAGGGAAAGAAAAAAAAGTGAGTTTAAAATTGCTACAAACTGACCTCTTTCCTTAAAAATTTTAATTGGAATATTTAGGATGCTTCCTATATGTTGTTTCAAAATTCTCGTATTACAAGTGAAATACAAAGTTGTAAGAAGACATCAGAATAATAGTGAAATGTGGGAGTTCTAAGCCTACATTGGTAACGGACTGTTACCTAGCAAATTTTTCGGTTTTGCTTACTGTGATTGAATGGTACCCATGGTAAAACATACCCACTTTTTACTTCCTGTTGTACAGCGTGAGGTCTTAATAAAATTTAGAAGTGCTGATAAGGGTAGTAAAGGTAATTCCTTATGTTTATAATTAAAATTTGTCAGTTCAGTCATCTTCCTTCTGTTCATCTTGGTCTGAATTAAGGAGGTGGTGAGATTAGCTTTTCCAGGCAAGTAAAAAGTTTGGCAGCGTGATACACCTTTTGAAAGGTTATAGAAAGGAATTGGAGTGCAAGAACAGAATGGGACTGAGAATTACTGTCTTCTGTCCTTAGGCTTCTCAGCTTGCTGTCCAAGACCTCCCTTCCCTCTAGCCCTTCTGATACAAGTTTATCCCAATCACAGGCTTCACAGCTGAGTCAATGGTCAAAGCTGGCCTGCCCTTGGGAGAGGTGTATGGATTCCTGTGCTGAGTCAACTGGAATGCAAGTAGATTGTCTTATGACATGGTGCATCTTTACACCAGCTTTTTGTTCTGATTTACATTCTAAAAATTGGATTGGTACTCCATTGAAAGAATTCCATTCTAAATACATTTCTTCTAAATTAGAAATGATATGTAAAGCACACTTCAGTTTTGGAAAGTGAAGTATGTTAATGCTACAGATCTCAAGAGCTATATCCCATCTAAATATGGATGACAAATGCTGTGGTCTGGCTTAGATGCGTTGGGTGAAAGGCATGGGCATGGCTGAGCAAAGGTGAAGACGAAACAGGACCAAATTTGTGTTCTCCACTTACAGAAATGAAATGTATAAGCCCAATTACCAAAACAAGCCAGCCTCCAAAACACGCTGAGTTTGCCTCAGGCTCTCCCGGTCTCTGTTCTTCAGTCTTCTGCCCTCCCTTACGCTGGGTATCAGTGTAACGAAGGAACGGGCTGTGATTCTCATGCCAACGGCTGGGAATGAAGTATCATTTGAGGATGTATATTTGAATCAGCTTTGTCAATTTAGCAGGTTTTATGTCTGTACTACAAAATAGGTCATGCTGGTGATTCTGGCCCAAAGCTGGAGCTGAGCTTCCTGTTGGAGAAGCTTTCCTTGTGTAGGATTTGAATTTATGTTAAAATTCCTTTAGCATGCAGTGGTGTTGGCAGACTATGACTCAGTTTTTAATACAGGATATTAAATCCTTTTAGCTTAGCTATAATAGAAGATTGACAAATGGAACCAAGATATGGCAATCTAGCCAATGTCTTTGAAATACGGTAGTAATTTATGTGTATCAGCTCATCTTGAGATGATACAGAAGTAAGATCTGGTCTTCAGAGGTGACAAGGAAAATGTAGTGACAGGACAAGGGGTAACGGGTTTAAATTGAAAGTGGGGAGGTTTAGATTAGATATCAGGAAGAAATTCTTCACGGAGAGGGTGGTGAGGCACTGGAACAGGTTTCCCAGAGAAGCTGTGGATGCCCCATCCCTGGAAGTGTTCAAGGCCAGGCTGGATGAGGCTTTGAGCAACCTGGTCTAGTGGAAGGTGTCCCTGCCCATGGCAGGGGGGTTGGAACTAGATGGTCTTTAAGGTCCCTTCCAACCCAAACCGTTCTATGAAGATACTGAACATCTGTCATTTGTCTGCACAACGGATGCAGTGCTGGTGATAGTTTTTAACTGGTAATGTCCAGTGAAAAAAAAAATGCACTTAACTGCTGGGGAGGGGTTGATTTTTTTAATTCCCCCCCCCCCCCCTGATTAGATGAGGATTTTTATAAGACTGACTGGTGCGATACTGTGATAAACTCATAAAGACATATTCTCAATCATCAGACGCCACAGAGGTGTAGCACCTAGGAATGTAGAACTATCCAACTGCCATATGAGTTAGATGTATTTTGGTGCTTTAATGTTTCAAAAACCAGTCTATATGCTGTTAAATCTGTAAACAGTCTCATTTTTTTATATTTTATGCTCATAGGTACAAATATTGAAGATACTGGTACGCCACTGAGTATTTTATGTTCAAGTGTAAATATTCTGAAATCTACATGTTTTGAAATACTAGTTTGAAATACATGGTTTGAAATACTAGTGTCATTTGGTAGTCGGAGCAAAGGCTTTAGGAGTCATGACTCATCAGTGTTTTTCCTGACATGTTAGAAATTTGAAGAACGTAGTAAAATCTTTGGTAATGGACAGGCATTTTTAATATCGGCAAGCTTCAGGCTGTTCAATGACTACCTGAAGAACTACGTAATGATTTGAAACAATTGGCTTTGCTTCTGTCATGCCTAGAAAATGCGATATGGCTGGCTGCTCATAAAACGAACCCAAAGCTTCCTTATGTTGCTGCTTTTAATTTTTTATTTTAAACTAACATATGATCGTGACATTGCTGTGCAGTTCTCTGCTGCTTATGTTTTAAGTTGAAATCTCATTTTTGTTTCAGATTCTCCTTCTTCTGTGGTTAACAAACAGCTTGGATCCATGTCACTTGATGAGCAACAGGGTGCGTGTGACAGGAAATGCGCTATACCCAGCCATAGCTGATTGCAATGCTTTCTTTTAAAATTGCCTTTCATGATAAACAGTCTAAAAATGCTGTTCATCTACATAAATTAGAATTCTGTAAGCAGATCTGCTGGAAACTCATTAATTATTTAATTCTCTATATGAGTAACAAAGTAAGGTTAATTGTTGGTTTCAAAAGCCATCCTGTGCTCAGTTCTTACTGTGTTCAGCGTAGGTACAGTAAATGTCATATGTACTCCACAGACATTTCAAATATGTAAAGTCAAATTAATTCTTTAAACAGTCTTTTTCTGAATGGTTCTCCTTGGATCAAAGTGCAAATGTCAAGACTGAAGTAACTTTTAATCATACAATGCTAAATTAATTTATCTTATGCAAGAGATATGCAACTTTGTTATACTTGCACAGTTTGTGTAACTCGAGAGCACCCATTGCACTTAGGTGCATCTCACCTCTGTAACCCCTCGTCCTACACCCCTTCTGCTAAACAAGTACTAGTGTTTCTCTGTAGATGCCTTAGGGGCTGCTGGTAGAAAGAATGCTTGTGAGCTTTCTCTATGCCCATTATTCACCAGGTTTCTAATTATGAGCGCTGAAATGGGCTATAGGTGACCCTATTCCAGCTGAACTAATGTCATCTGTAGTGAATATTTATGTCTGAATAATTAATGAGTGATAGATGGTAATTTAAAAATAGATTTCCATACACTCTGCATTATGCTTACTTCCATATCCAAGACTCCGTAGAGATTTAATAGCTCAAATCCCACAAAAGAGACGGCTGATTCATCTCATTTCACATTCTGCACTAGAAGGCTGTTTTGAAATTCTGTTTCTGGACAATAGTCTGTTTGGCAACTCTTGAGATTATGGTTTATTTTAGGATGCCAGAATGTTGGGGGAGAAAAAAATCAAGCTGTGTTTTATATGGACAAAATAAATTCATTTTGTGGAATTACATTTTGTGATGAAATAGCCTTAAATTTCAATGTGTAAATTTGCTAATTATTCATGGTTTAGTAGTCTAGATGACTCCAATAGTCAGGTTTAGCTGGAAAACTTGCTTATAATTAGTGGCTAAGTTATGCTCTCTGTTATGAGCTCAGAATAAAGCATTACTTGATGAGAGGAGAATAAACTAGATTTCACATAGAAAGTCTGTTTGTTTACTGAAGTTCTTACAACTGCAAACATTTTGGAAAGCTGATAAATTGTTCTGTGAGGTTGTGAATTAAGCCCATCTGATGACAAAGATGAAACTAGAAGTTTTGGTCCCAGAAAACAGTCCCTACATCTGCATCAGATTCCTCTTCAAGCAAAATCAGTTGCCTTAAGAACTGGTTTGTGTATTACTGTTGTTAATTGCATAGTTGTCAGTAGACCCATAGTTGTAATGGACTCCTGGGAGTTTTATCTAATTAACTAGTATGATGAGGCTTCCCTCTCACAAAAGCACTTCAGTTTTTTTAATATTACCAAAACCTCAAAACATTTGATTACTCAGACTTTATGGTAGACCAGTTCTCTGGTTGTTTTAAGGCGATGTGTTCCTGTTGTGATAGTAAGGCTCACCTGAAGAGACATAGGATGGTACTTCTAGTTTGGAAAACTAGGAATTTGAAAAAGGGAGGTAATTTATTAGGAAATAGGTTATCAATAACCAGATAGAATAATTTGTTGAGATACAGTTGTATTTTTGATGTTAACTTGCACTAGTTTCACTTCATATTTGAACAGAAATCTCAAAAAAAGTGTAAGTAGCTAATGAAGGAAGTCATCTCAGTTCTTTTTATACAGAAAATGTTTTTCTTTTCTTATTCCTGTCTTAATTCACTACTGAATCAGCTGTCTTCTGTTGGACCAGTCTCTTTTGTTGGCATTTATGCTTTAAAACTGTTTCTGGGTTTGAAGATCTTCACTTGTTACAAACATAAATTTATAATGTCATTATTATGACAGTCCAGCAAGGACTGGAAGTACTGGAGGTACTGGACTGTAAGGTACTGCCTGAATTGGTACGATTGAAGGGGGAACATGAAGCCAGAGAACTAGCTTGGTAACTTTGAAGTGTAAATGTGTGCATGCATCCCATACCGCCTTAATGCTTCTTCCTACGTACACAGAAGCCATGCTGATTACTGATATTTCTAGGTATTTGTAAGTTAGTGCTTTAGTAATCCCTTACGGTGATGGCCATACCAGATTGTTCAGTGCCACGTTATAGATACCAGCTTGTTCTGAGCCAACGCGAGTACGTCAGCTACGGCAGGGTTCGTTCCTCACAAACAGTACTTAAGTTCTGGAAGCTGTTCCCAGCTAATGAGCTCTGCCTCCCAGTCATACAGACTGGTTGAGAGTTGGTGTGCATAGAGAGCTTTCCAGGTCTACAGTGAGTTCTGCAGGTGCAAACTCAAGAGTTTCAGACCTGTGTTTGGGTGTAAGGCACGGTATGGTATGGTCTGTGTTGCCTCCTTTAGTAAAGGGCAGTACTACATCTCATTGGTATAGGATTCATCTAGACAAAGAAATTGTACAACTTGGGCTTTAGAGTAGGCTGGTCCAAAGAACGGTTTGATTTTTGGGCTTCCTTAGAGGTCATGGTGCCTTACACTGACTGATATCTGTGTAACATTGTACAGTCAGTATTCCTCACTAAAGAATGAACTCTTCTTACATCTGCTTCTGATGTATTTTCATGTGTTAACCCTTCCCTTGGAATTCCTGTTTTCTGAAAGACACCACTTATTTTCTCCTCTTTGGATCAGTTTTTCTCCCTTCAGAAGTAACTCTTTGGTTTTTACCCAGTATATAACCATATCTTCAGAATGTCCAAAGCTGATTTTCTTATGAGGAGATCATGACTAGTGCTGGACAGGAATTATTTTGGAAGTTTTTAATAGAAAGTCATCTGCCCTCGTCTCGTGGGGTTGCCAATAGACTAGTGAATAGGGCAGCACCTGAGGTGTAGGAAACTAGCTTGAAGCTCCCTACAATGGTAGTTTAACTAGGTGATGCAATCTGTAAACCTGTATGCGCCTACCACTTCATCATTAAGAGCCCCAGTCTTTGTGAAATTACACTTGCACAGGATCATTTTCTAAGGCAAAAAGTGTGTATGAGGGATATGCTTTCAGTTGTGGAGTTTGTTTTTTTTTTTTTTAAAATAAGGTCATGAATTAAATGGTCTTCAGTTGTAAGGGTGGTAGTTTAAAAGTTCCTTCCTCCTGTAAGCACCTGAGGAATGGACCATTTCATGGGAATGTCTGTTCTAGGACAGGGTTGCTTAAGAAATAAGACTAAGTTGTTGGTTGTATCTTTAAAGTATGATGTGTTTGGCTGTAAAATCTAAGTTTCACAGTGTTTTGAGGGAATTTGGAGTAGAGTTTAGTAAGGTGTTGACAAGCTACAGCTTTCTCTTGGAGCAGTTATCCCCCTACTAGAGCTTGCAGTCAAATTAATAGTTTTGGCAATAACTCTCCCCTAAATCACAGAAGCTGTACAACTTTTCATCTTCTTCCCTTCATTTTTTTTAATCAATGTGAAGGAGATCTGGCTTGATGGGATGAACCTAGTAGTGAAATATAACAGTGCTTCGTTCTGATCTGGTCGGTCTTTGGCAATTACACTGTTGTTCTTGAAAACAAAGAGCTCATGACTTCCTGATTTTTATGTGGCTTCTCTAAAAGAAAGTTTGTTATGTGCTTGGCAAAGCTTATTAGCTTTCTTCACAGAAGCTCCTGTTCAGCTTTCCTTAGCAGTGTAAGTTTTATATTAAACAGTGAACTACGCAACTAATTCTATGTACTTTATTATGAGATTCTTGTCTCATCTGTCTTTTTAAGTTTCCTGTTCTTATTAGTGTTGATTTCATGCCCTACAGCTGGCTGAAAGAAGGAACCGACCCAATCCAAATTGTAGCTCATGTTATTGCAGATTTAAGAAAAAGCTATTACACAGTATGTTTCAACAGCTATCTGTCTCCAGAAATTTCTAACATATAATTTGTTAGTCAGTGCCCTCTTGGGATAACAAAGAGGATATAACAATTCTTCTAACTTTTTTGAGTGTGAATAGATAAGAGGATCACATCTACAATAAGCATAGTCAGAAGACAGCCTTTATGCATCTTGGTGAAATTTTTTGATGATGAGATTTTAAGCCAGGAAAGCACTGTTATTTGAGCTTTATAACACAAGCTTATTCAATTAGGTTCATTATGGGAGCGATGTTTGGTCAGTAATATTGCCTAGTGTTGCGCTGAAGCAGACGGTGCATAGCAGTTTGAAGTTACAGTCCAGTCCGTGTTTGGTGGCTGTCTTGGACTGTTCAAGGTAGTAAGTTGTCTTTCTTTACCTATCTGGGTTCCTAATTCAGAAATTTCTTGTGTGTACCTATTACAAGGAAGGTAAAGAATTCTCCAAGTATGTCATTTTTTTATTCTTTCAGTCAGCTCCTGAGGACTTGTGCAGTATGTTGGAATGATCAGTGTTTGTACTTGCTTAGGAAGGGATGTTCAAAGTCTGAGCAGACTTATACAGAGATACTTGCTGATAGGTTGCCAAGAAATAGTGAAAACACCTGTTTAGTTAAGAAAGAACATACCATTTTTGTCCAAAATATCTATGTATGCCACTGGAAAATATTTTCTTACATTTGTTTCTTTCCTTAAGTTTCCAGTTCCTGAAATAAACCTGCTTTTGATCAGTTTTAGCCTTGCTCCACTCTAACAAGAGTGTAACTGGAAGCTTTATTTTAGAGAGGCTGTGAGTTTTTTTCTTTGCAGAGAATGAGGCCTCTGTCTTATGTATCATTAGGATCATGGTTGTAATTAGTGAGTTGTCTTTCACATTAAAAATACTTAAATTTTTCTTACAGTGTTTTTTATGGGTTTGTTTGGGATTTTTTTATTTACGTCTCTTACGAATATGTAGAAATACATATTTAAAGTTCTTTGGAGCAGCTGATCACTGCTCTGATCCTGTGTGATGGCTTCTGCCTGTCAGCAGTTTAAAAATACGAGCATCGATTTTTAGGTTAACTTATGTGCTGTTTCATAGTTCTTGTAACTTAATTGTATTTTTTAGAATAAATATCCTGTGGCAGTATTGTAGGCATTACTGTTTAATAATAGCCTTTTTAGTGGGGGAATTTGTAGGTTTGTGCTTGAATCGAATGTTAGATTTTAATGGATGTTTACCCAAAGATGATCTGAAGCTTTTACTTTATTATAAGTGTCAGTCTGCTGCCAATACTGCAAGTATAGTTATAATCCTATTTCTGTACTCTATAAACTAAAGAAAATAAGGCATGGTTTTGTCCAAAGAGTCTTGAGATAAAAAGCTCAGCATTCATGAAAAGCAGAAGTATATAGGCAACTTAGGGGTCATCTGAGTGGTGCCTAATGCCAAGTGAACTCTCCCATCTGAGTTCTGAGAGAACGGCACCTCTGCAGTGAGGGTTTACTCCCACGGTGCTTTACTTTCACATTTTAGCGTTGCCCAAGGCCAACTTCAGTGTTAACAGCGATGGTGCCACGCGCATAGATAGATTGTGACCATGACTTTTACTCAAGGGGGGTGGGTGGAGGGGTGTTTTGAAGGAGCACACTGAACATCGTTAAACCTACGTGTGCAGCAGATGTTTGGCTGACTTGCAGTGTCTTTCGGTTTGATTCACTGCTGTTGGTTTTGGACACTGTGAATAGTTCGTTTTGCAAGCACTCCCCTTCTGCTTACAGCTGTTATAATACGAAAGGGTCTGTAAACCTGAAGCACTCAGAACATGAATTTACAGTGTTTTTATGACAACTAGCTGACAGCTCACAGCAGCTCTAAGGACGTTGGCAGTTGACTGGGTTCCAAGTAGGAAAAAAGGAAAGGGGAGGTGATTTTTCTAAACCACTGATTGTGTCTAGATCTCATGATCTTTTCTCATGTGTATTTTCTGAGGAAAAAAAGACCGAACACCTTCAAAAAACATTTTATATTCTTATTATGGATATACTTGACAGAAAAGGGATCTGCTTATAAAGGGTAATATTGTTTGTACACATACCTATCTTCAGTTTTATTTACCTGTATGTTGAAGGACAGCATCTTCTTTGGTTGCTCTTTCAAATAGAAGTAATTTCAGGCCATTTTTAAAGCACTGCAGATTTGGTGTGTTTACTCTGAAACTTCTGAACCTTTTGCTTGGGCTGTAAGAGATCTTAAGTAGACATTTTACATGTTACTACCACATTTACCTTTTGTTAGGATAATTAAATGAATCTTCAGAATTGTAACAGCTTCATGTGCATTACTGATGCCTATCCAAACTTTATCAACCCCATGTTTACAGAGAGTGATAAGCCACGCACAGGAACAGGTGAACCAGTTTTAAGTTTGCACTACAGTACAGAAGGAACAACTACAAGCACAATAAAACTGGACTTCACTGATGAGTGGTAAGCAGTTTATTTTTGCCTGGTTATTGGTCAGCACATATCACTAACACGTCTAGCATAGATACAGATAAATTATTTTTCAGTATGGTGTATGTCTGGTTTTAGGTGTACATAGACAGTTGGAAATGGCTGTAGTCCTTAATGCATTCAGAATGCAAAAGACAGTCATACTTCAACGTGAAATTTGTGCAAGACGTTTTGTGGTATTTACTGTGAATCTCTTTAATGCTAACATAATTTGAAACATGCTATCTTCATCAAACCCTAGCATATCACTCTCTTACTAATGCAGGGTAGTACAGTGATGGAAGGGTGGTCCAGGGGCTAATGTTTAAGTTTTAATTCTCTGCTCTACCAGACTTCTCACAGGGTATCCTGCAAATTAGTCTTTCTGTGGCACAGTTCCCGCATTACAAAATAGTGAAATTAGTATTTCTGTGTATGAGGAGTGTTCATGAATGCACATGGTTAACTTATCAATTTTGTGGACTGCTTTAGATATACAGTGATGACATCCTTTTCAGATAATAAACTCCTGCTGTCTAACTGGCCTGGTTTACTTGGTTTTGAATCACAGTCTATCACTAGAGCATCTAAGGATCTCACCCAAAAACCTACAATCCTTACTTTATTTCCTCTTACTTCTATTTCCTTGTTTATGTTTTCAAAATCATTGTAGAAGACAGTAAGTAGAAACGCTAGCTGCCATTTGTTACTGGAGAGGAAAAAAAACCCCACCACATTTAGCATTAAGTGCTGTGGCTTTAGACGTAGAACGTACATCTTGCCCACGGCAGTTTGGAAACTTTAAACAGTGATCTGTGTGTTTTCACAAGAATGAAGATTTTGCCCCTGTGAATCTGAAAGGCTGTGACAGTTGTGTTCAAACAATCTATCAGACTGTATTTCTACTTAGAGTCCAAATCCAGCAGGCTTTGGAAGAATTAGTTTTGCTGTAATGCTTTTAACTAATTCTGTATTTAGTTTTGTAGTCGTCTTTGTTTAGTGTTTTAGGACAGGCAAATTTCACAGAGCATTAGCAAATATTTTGCCCATTCTAATATTTTAGAATATTTTTTATTTAATAATAAAATATTACCTATAATAAAATGCTACCACTGTAGCACAGAAAGCAAATTTTATTAAACCACATGAACTCTGTTTCTGTGTTTATTTTAAAGCAAAATTTGAAAAATGCATTTTACGTGTCGAACAGTTGATGATATAAGTGATTCTGAAGATGGAAATTTTGCATGAACAACTACCTCAAGAAGAGTATTAAGTAGAGTGTACAGGGAAATGGATATGAGGGACAGGAAAAATACGTGTTACAAAAATCTGTAATTGGGGGTGTAAAGACCCAATGTAAAAACCACTAAAACTTAAATTTGCCTAAGTTTGAGGCTGCAGCATAGATCTGCGACAGGAGAGAATGGGAGAGCTCAGGAGCAAGGCTTTGATTTCCTGAAAGTAAGTTTTCACTAGAGAGTCTAAAACCATTTGTGACATTCAGAACAGCAGTGTTACATATTTCCTGAGGAATAATTTTCCTTATTGTAAACAGAAATTAGTGTTTCACAACAATTGGGGGTTGGAGCTAGATGATCTTTAAGGTCCTTTCCAACCCTAACCATTCTGTGATTCTATGAATTATCTGAACTTAATGGGGAGTAAATCTCAAGTACCAGCTTATAGTAAATCTTGAGAAATAACAAAACTTTGAGGGCTGAAAGCTGCCATCAGAAGTCCGTGCCTCAAAAGCTACAGGAATGATAGTTAATGATGAAGAAGCTGGAGAATTTTACCTGGATCATCTTTTTAACTGGATGGTATAAGATTTTGTGTTAGTGCTCAGCTGACCACTTCTAAGACCTTTAATAACATCTCTGATCATTTATGCATGTAAAAAAAAGTGTAAATAGTGAAAGAGAGCAAATCCTTTTGAGTTCTCACAATATTTTGAAAAGCAATGAAGAAATCATTCAAAGGTTCAAAAAAAACCCCCCAAAACCAGATAGGAAGGAGCGAACAGGGTTCTGTGATGCAGGGGAGTGGTGTGGGGTGAGTGGTGACGGACATAGAATAGAATTTGGAGATTGCTGTGGAGGTTGTTAGTTGTAGCTGCTGCCGGGAGCTGTTGATTTCTGCGATTGCAGTGAGAAAGAAAGTGATGGTCAGGCTGTGCTATTGCAATGATCTTATCTCTTAATGTTATTTCTAATTTTTTTTTTTACATGTTATGTTGCCAGGAGCAGCACAAATTCAAGCTCTAGAGGGAGTGGAAGTCATTGCAAAACTGAAGGCCAAGATGACTCTGTAAAAGCCTCGGAAGAGTCAGGACCTGAAGATGAAGAAACAAGTAAGACACAGCGTTATTTATGTAATGTTAAGGTGCAGTTCTGCTCTTGTATGTTCGTGACTGCCGTTGAACACGGTGGGAGTCTCCTACACGTGCATATGAAGGCAGAAAACGGCCAGAAGGGAACATGCTTTTTGGTTTTTAGGAAAGAAAACATTACCAACCTGAAATAGTTGCAAATAAATATGAACAATATAAATGTATCCTGTCTTCAGACTAAAACTCTTTATTTTCTTTTTCTTAATGATTGCTGCCCTAATTTGTATCGAAAAATAGAACAAATGTACTTTACAGTCATAAGTGAGTGCTAGGTATTTTGTTACATTGCTTTCAAGGTTTCACTGTATTTTGTTACATGTGGTTGTCTTGCTCAATTCTTTGCCAGAAGAGTAGTCAAGTAAAATGACTGATTCCGGATAAATGTTGGGGGTTTGTTTTGGTTTTGGTTTTTTTTTTAATCCCTTTTAATAGAGGGATAGCTTAATTTCTGTCTTTGGAAATAATGGCTTTCAGTAAGTGATCATCTGATGCAAAAATAGCATAAATAATCTTGAAGCTAAAGTTCTCGTAACATAGGTTATTAATTATATTAAGGACCAAGAAGAAACACTTTTTGTTAATGTATTGACCTGGGCAACTAGATAGTTTTATATGTGCTGATTTTTATGTGATTAATATCGGAGATTTCAGTAAAGTAACGTGTCGACTTTGGAGGAGATTGCTTTGGTTGGCTTGATCTAGGAGTGCTAGTATCATTTAGGTTTGCTTACACTGTACATGTGCATCTAAATGAAATCGTGATTTAATATGAAGTTGTTTAATTCAGGAGTTTCTGATGAATCTCACAAGGAAGATGCAAGTGCTGAAGAGCTGAAAACTGCAGATGAAACTGTGGAGACGACAGGAGCAAGTATGTATCTGTACTCTTTCAAATAGAATTATATGAAGAAGAGAATGAAAAATTAAACTTCCAATATAAACTCAGTATGCATAATTTAACTTCTGTGACCATTTAGTTCATCTTCTAAAATAGGCTATAATCATGGATGCTGTGACTTGCTTTCCCCAAAATTTTCTGTTAGGTGTGTCAGATAAACCTGGTCCTGAGCGTTCCAGAATCCAACCAGAAGAAGACAGCCCCAGTGTTGATGCTGTCTCTGGAAACGTAGAGGAAGAAGCCTCCCGTGACAAAAGTGCGAATCAAGAAATTTCAAGTCAAAGTACTGAATCCACTGCCAACTCGCTTGCTGCAAACGATGAACCTCAGCCGCACCCAGAATCCTCAGGGCTTGGAACTCCAGACGAGTCCTCTACCAGGACCTCGGCTCTCCAAGAAACTGATGATAGTGATGATGATCCTGTTCTGATCCCAGGGGCAAGGTATCGAGGAGGACCAGGACACAGGTTAGGGGAATACTTATCCCTTCTATTGCTTGGCAAAATGCTTTTTGGTTTTGAATGGAAGATCTAGAAGCTCATGCCTCATATCCTTAATTAAAATAAGTTGTTCTTTGACAACTAGCCAAGAGCTTGATGGCTGAGCCTAATTTGCCTATATGTACGGTATCTATGGCTGTATTTTCCCTCCTAGCCAGGCAAGATCCTACAGATCTAATACCTGCTTGTATTTATTCCTTGCCTGCTGAATACACGGTGCTAAATATTTGCAATTGATTTTTTTATTATTCTCCCTGTAAGTGTAGAAAGTTCATAGGTTTGTATACAGGGACCTACATTTTCGTTCAACTCTTATATTAGGTGTTCTTACTTTGGCAAAGCAAGAGCTTTTAACTATTGTTCAGCAATGCTGTGTTTGTCTGTAGTACATACATTAAGACTGGTGTATTCAGTTTTTCATCCTTCTTTTTATCTGAAGGAGAAACTCTAATCCTTTTCCTTTTGTCTATTGAATATCAGTATGTACAGCAGTAAAAAAAATAAAGGTAGATTCCTAGTTGTTGTCATTAATAAAAGATGCAATTAGTAAGCTTTTTAATACTTTTTTCTTGTAAAATATAAACAGCTGTACATACTTGTTTGATCATTCAGTAAACTTAGCCCCTGGTTTGGTATTGCTGGTTTAATACCTTTGTTCACTAATTTCAATTCTTGGATTTTTAAAAGCTATAATAATTACTTAAACAACATCTCTATTGTTAGACTTAAGAAAATACCTTTTTTACTTATTTTAGGTGTTGTGTAACCTACTGTCAGATGCCTTGGCTTTATTCCTATCCTGTTCAAAGACAGCGTTATCTTGCTATTAATTTCTTACGCTAGCAATGCAAATTCTTTACAGGAAGCATTATAATAGTATTCATTAAGAAAGCAAAGGAATTTACTAGTTGTGTGCAGAAAAGGTTCTGAAAAATTTACAGTTTAAAAAAAAAAAAAATCACAAGCCACCACACTGTCAGTAGGGACAAAAAGAACAGTCGGTGGTTGGTGATTACATAGCACAAGTAGTTCTGCTCACTGAATTACAGCTTTTACAGAAAGAATAAATAAATACAGATTCAGTCTTAATCCATTAACTTTCCTGCGATACTAAGTAATTGCAGATAAATATCTAAGGGCAGAAATAGTTTCCGCTGCAAAGGTTAATGTTCATTACAACCTAGAGATTGAAGAGCAAGCTGTGAGAAGCCCTGCAATTTTAATCCCATTTCTAGTTTTGAGCAGGATTCTCAGCTTCTCTTCATGCACTTTATGTTGCCTCTGCGATCTAGTAGGTTTTGTAACGAGAATGGCACTTCCAGGTATCACATAGCTGTTACAATTTCCCACTAGTGGGGACGTCTTAAATTAAGTTATACTTCATCTCACATGCTTTTATTCCTTCTTTGTGTGCAGCGAGACTTCTTCCTGTTGCAGTTCAAATTAATTATACAGGAAAGATTATTCAACTAAATTAATGATATAAATAAAATTCTTTATGCAGCCCCGTGCTCCCTTATTCTTTCCCCAAGTAAAATCTGACAGAAGTTTAGGATTGCCTCCAGGCTTTCATTGCTCAGGTTTAGTGCCTGACTGGTTCGTTTTGTTCTGCTTTTGTGTGTGTGCAAGCAGTGAAGGTTTCTAGTTTGGCCTCTGAGCAGTCAGATACACGTTTACATCACATTCCCTCCTGTTCTGGTTTCGGGAGTTTCTAGATGCCCTCTGAGATACTGAAGAAAGTAAGACATCCTATGTGTGCTCAAAGGAATTTGGATTTCTGGAGAGAAAGCAGGCACTGGTGGTCTTAAAGGCTGGCTGTAAGGCCTCTTAGTAATTGTATCGCATATGAAATAGGGTGAATGGTACTAGAAGGCCTCCTTACTACTACGACAGTTGTTATAGCATATAATCCCCTTTCATAGACCGATCAAATTTGTATCAGATCCCCCTGGCCCCTTAACAAGTGGGAAGCCAGCTCAAAATATTGCTGCTACCGTGGGTGTAAATTGACTACAATTAGTCATTTTGTTTTGTGCTAACATACGGGTTTGATTTAAATAATTTTGTTCGTGCCCAGTGCCTATCATTTGAATGATGTTCCTTCTGTCCATTTTCAGCTCTTGTCTCACTAGACTTTTTCTCACTCTTAGCAGTAAAAATATGTGGTTTTCCTGTCATCATGCTGGTTCCTGTCTGTGCTCCTCCATGTTCCACTGCTTTCCTGATTATGGTAGACCAGAATTATGCACACTGTAGTGATTTTGCTAGGATTAATGGGACGAGTATTACTCTTGGTCTAGAGAAGTTTCTGTGAGACACAAGTGAGGCGTAGTTATATCCTTCTCCTCTCTCGCTTATGGCATGTCTCATAGTGGTGGCTTGTGGTCAGACACAAGGTCAGTTAGAATACTGAAGGCTTTCCTACTTTGTAATTTCTAATTGGTATGTTCTTATTTTTTGCCAGAAGGAAGCTCAGAAGTGTGACTGTCAGTTTTACACAACTGAATTTCTACCCACCTCTTTTTTCTCAAGGTCTTACCGTCCCCTCTATATTCATAAAGTTACCCAGCCTCAAGTCCTCAATGCACTGCATGAGTACATTCCTACATTTGTTCAAAGGCTGTTAGCAATGTATTAAACAAAATAGCCTGCAAGACTGGTGCTGAACTCCACCAGGATGCTTCCTATAGGCTTAAGTTTTCTCTTTTCTCACTTAGAAAAATGTGTTACCTAACCATTCCTTTACTAAATCTCATTTTCTCAAGTTTATCTAATAATGTAATTCCCAATGTGTCATCTTATAAGATAATTAATGGCATTAATATAGAAGTATTGAAGTAGATTTTTTCTCTCGTTAGATAATCTAGTAGGGAGTTGCTTTGGGGCTTGTTTGTTTGTTAGGGTTTTTTCTTTATTTTCTGGAGAAAGTTTTAAGGCTACCCTGCAATAATCTACCTTTTGTAAACCTATTGTATGCAGTGGCAAAAATAAAGTTTAATTTTAATTTTTCTTTAGGACAAAAAAAAACCCAACCAAAAGAGGCTGTAGCTTTTTGAAACAGAATGCTAAAAGCTGTTTGACTAGTAAGCCTTTTCTGGTATATAGCATTACTAGTTTTATCTACAACCAATTTTAGGTTTTTTTAGGTTGTCTTTTTTATGTACCTAATAACTTGCTATTGTTTATACTGAGGAGAAACTCTGCAGTAGGGGAAATGAAGATAAAGGAAACTCTCAGAGTCATTTTCCCACTGTAAAGTACAGCTTTCTCCACTGAGAAGGGAGGGGTAGACTTCTGATTCTGTACTCTGGAATCATGAAAAGTCTCCTCTTCAGGAAAAGAAGTGGCAGAAATACCCTTTTGGTAGCTCAGTTGATATTACCTGCAGTTAAACAAATGGGGAACTTCCTGCTGCATCAACTCTGCTGCATCAACTAAAACTTTAGTTTTAGTAAGTTGGGTGTAGATTTCTGATTTATGAATAAAATGCCCATTTTGCAAATGTAATGTTTACAGAGCTTCCATTATTTGAATTTTATCTGGGTGTAAGTCCAACTTTTAATGTTTTCAGGCTGAAGACTCTGTCTTTTTCTGTCTCTTAAATAATCTAAGAATAGATACAAGGGACAATCTCTGGATGCTTATAAATCTCAAAACACATTGAGGATAAATAATTTCTCACCAGCTAACCTGGAATTGAACTGTTAGGAAGGCCTATGCAACACATACAGAAACACAGAAGTTTCACCCTCTTTAATATTTTGAAAAGGACTGAGAATAGTAGCAGCAGAATATGTAGAAATACCACAGTCTTTTGGTTGATAAGTTGGCCGAATCAGCTGAAAATCAACTAGGAATCAGCTAGGAAGACTTTTGACACAGAAGGACATTTCTTTGAAAGAAATAATTGAAAATGTGACATCTGAATTTTTTTCTGTAGCATTTCTGTAGCCACTGAGCATCACTGTAGGGATGGTGAAGATCCATGACTAAAAGAAGCTTGTTATTTAATTTTTTTAATTGTCATTGGGCTAGTCAATATATGCTCTTTTAACAAAATGTATAAGGAACTGCACAGAATAGTTCTAAATTTTAAATAATGAAACCTGTTCTGCACAGCAGAGCAGTTTAGCTGGACACTCAACAGAGAAAATAACTTGGGCGTTTCATGGAATCCACAGGAAAAGATCCCTTCTGTTACAAATACGAGGAGGTATGCAGGTTTTTAAGTCTCAAAATAAGCATAAAGCATATCTTCTTTAAAGAAGTCCAGGAAATATAGTGGAACAGAGGTAGCTAATATGGCTTGCCTTAGCACCATACTTTGAAATCTGGGGGTGGAAAAAATGTATGTAAAATATACGTTCTTTGTGTACAGAGAGTGCAGTTTTTAATGGATTGATCTTAATATTCACAAATTAGAACAACTCTCTGAGGGCTGCTTTCCTACTTAAATGACTGCATTAATTTTATTTGGACTTTGACAGTAGCTGATCTATGAGCAGACGCTAAGCCTGGAAAAAGTTAAGCTACCAGTAGGTTAAAATTTCAACTCTGAATGTAAAATGGAAATGATTATGCAGCTGCTTCCACTTCTGCTATGGTCTGTGAAAAATTACTGCATTTTGTAAGATCAACTTTCTGTACTGTTATGTAATCTGAATACTATTTTTGCTGAAATCCGAGTAGTGTCATATACTAACACATTGAGGAGAAGGAGTCTTCTCAGTTGGCGTATGCAGAGCACATTCTGTAATAGATGCTAACCTTTTGAAAACATGATACCCAGCATTTTTGAATGACTTTAGTTGTTGTTCCCTTTACTAGATATAATATCAGAGGAACAGCGATAGGTGATAGAATAATGAGGTAATTAATTATTTTCTTCCTCCCCCTCTCCTTTTTATTGCCATATAATGGATTTATCAGGTTCTTGTTTTTCTTACCTAACGTTAGCATTTTAAGAATTGCTATATTTTAAATGCTACGAGTTACAGAGCATATTGCTTGAGTTATATTTAGCTGCATGTATTGCATGGAAATTGGAAAGAAATGGCAGTGTATACATTTAACAACCTATTAACCTTTTTATTGTGTGCCATAGAAATTAATGGAATTTGAGAAGTGTGTAGTTTGTGAAAAGCAAATACTGTTTTTTATGCAGCTGCTGAGGAACTTGTTATATTTGCATGTGCCACTGCTGACTTGCTTTGTCTGGTAGTAGAGAACACCCAGTTCTGGACAAAAGTATACATGTGTCAAAGAAGTTCATGTTTTTTGGCTGAGCAAGGTTATGGAAATGAGCATAATTATTAAATCTATATTTGATAATACATATTTAGCAAGATACATGCTAAAAATTATACAGTATTTCTTTTAATGAAGTTAAATGAAGAAGTCACTTGATCTCACGTTCCTCATTAAAATAGTTGAGTGAATTAATTTTAAGAACATATAAGGCCATTTGAGTGATTGTGTTTGGCCACATGCCATAAGAGGGAGAAACGATCTACTGGGATTTAATGCCAAAGGCTGTATATAGGGGAAATGCCACAAAATAATTCTAATGGTGAAAATTAAGCTTTGTGTGACTGGAAAGGAAAAGACTCAGGATGTGGTTTCATGAAAGACTTTTGAGTGTTGTATTTCAAATGGCTACGGGAAGATAGCGCAGACGTGTATTTTCTTTGTTTTACGTTTCAAGCTTAGCCGTGGTTGGAATACGTGGATTTAACTCTGCAACTTTCTTAAAGGTTCAGATATCTCTGTACTTTTTGTACTTATCTTTCACAATTTCTTTCTATATTAAATATGCTTACCATGGAGTTCTTTAGCTCTTCAGCACAACCCATGGGAATATTTGCTTCATACTGTTATAAATTTAATATAAAAATGAACGATGCCTTCAGCATAGAATTCTTTATACCTATATTTTTCTCTGATTTTAACTGTCGTTCTGCAGCACGTCAGGTGAAAATTTAAAAAATGTTTTGTAGCTTAGAACAGTTGAAACATGGATTGTGTTGGAAGGCTGGGAAATTACTTAGGAGAGCATTACGGTAAACATTTCTTTTTATATGATCAGCAGGGAAATGACTTGGGCTTTAGGGTAGAGTCAGTGTGCTGTTTACATGGTGGTTTTGCCCTTGTTTTTGAACTACCTCAATGCTTGAAATTTGACAGCACTACTAAATCTCTTCCATAGGTTCAGAGGCTTCTAAGGGAACATGTTAATTTGATAATTAAAATCAGAAATATAATCAAATCTTGATAATTAGGAAAGGGATCTATTTTAATATGGTGCTTGTGGGTTAACCCCAGCAGGCAGCTCAGCCCCACTGCTCGCTCACTCTCCCCCAGTGGGATGGGGGAAAAAATCAGGAGGGGTTTGAGGTACTGACCAGTACAATGTGCTTACTAATTAGTCACCTTCCTGAGCTGATTTGACTTGAGTGATAATAGCCAGCTTGTTGAGACACGTGGTTGGAATTCTTGGGCAGGGGCATGGTAGCTGGTAGGTACCTTCCTCTGCACGTTCAGTGAAGTGGTGACCATAAGGCATCAGAGAAATAGGTTCTAAATTCATGGTTATAAGCCTTGGTTTCCCTGCAGGCCCTTTGGATAGGGAACATAGTTCAAATGAGGAAGTGGCAACAAGGCGGGGGGTGGGTGGGGATATATAGTAATATCTTAAATTGCAAGAGCAGAAGAAAGGAACCAGGGTTTCTGGTACTTGGCAAAAAAAGACAGTGCTTGTCTGTGTGTAAGTAAATTTGCAAATTTAAGAATTGACAAAAATCATTAATGCGGGAGGAATCGATACTGAGCTCAATGCAGAGCCAAGACAAGAGGGGTGGAGGAAGGAAGGAAGCAAGTACACGTGAGCTTTATACCCAACTGCTGCGGCCTGACTCGGGGGGCGGTTGGTCTGCGACAAAGGGGTGTGGAAGAAGCGGCATTAGCTAGGGTTACCGGGTCAGATCCACTGCTTCTGGACTTCTAGCAGAACAAAGGTCATGGCAGAATTCCTGTAGATGGCTTACGGGTTCAGTGGATGGATGATTGATCAGTTTTCCCTCTTTGGAAAAAACATGCTATTATTTTTGGCTTGCTCTCTTCTATCTAGAAGATGGACCCTAGTTGTTTCAACACATGCAGAGCTAGTTACCCAGAAACTGACACTGTAACATGGTATTTATGACAATACTATTTGTGACATTGTAACATGGCATTTGTGACAGTGTGACATAATATTTGTGACAATGTAACATAGATGGGAACGGAGGTCTGCAGCTCTCAAAAAAAGGTGATATGTAACATATTGTGGTTTAAGACACAAACTATTTTTTGTGCAAATTGCATATATTTTCTTTTTTTAAAAGTCCTTATTATACTTCAGAATTTTCTAAAAATACAGAAGATGCCCTGTGTGACAGGTTTAACTTACATGTTCAATTTTTTTTCCATTTCTCTCTCTGCATATTACACAGCTGTGGATTAGTCTGGATCCCAGTGTTTTTGTGGTTTTGAGGTTTTGTTGAGGTTTTGTTGTTGTTGTTTTCTGTTTTGTTTTGGTTTTCTTTTGAACCTATGTTTAATTGAAAGAATATAGTGGCTTCACTTCTAAATCCCTAATTCCACTCATCTAGGGCTTAATTTTACATGAGCTTTTGAAAATTAATGTTTACAATAATAGACTTCAAAGACTTCAAATTTGGCTGATCATAAGGGGGAAAGTTGTGCTCTGGTTCGTGTCTATATTCTTACTTTTGCAGGTAATATTTAAGAATTTAAGTTTCCACAGGGCACACTCCATTGAAGTAATGAAAGTACCTTACATCATCTTGGGCTCAGTCTTACTAAGACTTACATGCACCAACTTTATACACTCACAGAAGGGTTTGGGTTGGAAGGGACCTTAAAGACCATCTAGTTCCAACCCCCCTGCCATGGGCAGGGACACCTTCCACTAGACCAGGTTGCTCAAGGCCTCATCCAGCCTGGCCTTGAGCACTTCCAGGGAAGATACAGTGAGATACTACACTAGGGTACCACAAAATTTGGCAAAACACACTTTAAAAGGCTTTATGCTTGCAGACCATACAGTAGTACTGAATTATTCTAAAGTCAGAGCACTACCTACAGCATGAGGACATAACTAAAAGTTCAGTTTCCTTGGCTTTACAAGGCCTAATGTTTTCTGTACCATAAAATGAATAACATTAATCTCTATCAAACATTTGTCAGGCATCTTCATTCTTTGATGGCTGAATGTGAAGACATAATACGAGTTATCAGTTGATGGAGTTGCCTGAGGAGTGCCAACACACTGTGCATAGATTTCATTACCTGGCATTCTGTGCTTGGAAGAGTACACAGTTTGGAAGGGAAGCAGCCGCTCACAGTCAGGCTTAGCTTAGGCAGGACTTCAGAACAGTACCAATTGCACAGCGTGCTTCTCTATCTGCTGATGCTCTGAGTGATTAGGCTGCTATCTAAGTTTATGTTGGCACAGGCAGGAATTGCTTATCACAAATACAAAAGGAAATTAAAAAGCCACGAAAACAAATATGTTGGATTTTTAAATTTTGGGTTGTGTGGCTCAAAAAATGTATAGAAAATATGTAGTTACAGAAAAGTAATACGTCTCAGAGACAATCCTTTTTCTGTCATTTTCTTTGTTCTGAAATGTCATTAGATTGGGCTCATATTTATTTTCTCAGAAGACTGGCCTCTGCCAGCTTCCTGCTTTTAGCAGTATGTTACTAGAGTGCCTGATAACAGTAGCACAGTTATAGCCATGTGTGCTTGGCTGCATTACCCCCGTTGAAGGTAATCATTGGCTTTACAAGATAAATGCATATCAATCTACTCATGCCTTTTAAAATAAGACCAAAATCAGGATTTTCAATTCAGAGCTCAGTTTAGGTGAAACACAGTTTTTACAAGAAGTTGCTTCTGTGCTTTATTTAAAAATGCGTGGTTCTGACTGCTGATTAGTCTTGAGGTTTTTTTGTAATGTCTGCAGTCGAGCCCAGGGGAATTTAGAAGGAGGAGATTAATTTTATATCTTAGTATCTTTAGAAAAATTATGTAAGAAACTACTTTGGGTTGCCAATTCATGACTTCAATAACATTTTCTAATCCCAAGACTTGTTATTACTATCGAGCAAGTGACCCTTCTGAACGAGCTAGACATGTCTACTGCTTTGTCAGTCCTAATGATGTGTCACTTCCCAGCTTCTTCACTGCACATCTTTTATTAATTAATTAATGTGGATAAATGCACCGAACATGCAAACAGGGATCATAGTAACTGACAGGCGTAAGGCCAGCAGGCGTGCTTCTGAGACCAAAAGGGTCTGGCTGTGCTGAAGGGCTGTGTGATCACTGATGGGGTTGGTAGCAGAGTAGTCGTTACTACATGATTCTGGCTTTCACTTTCTCACACCAAACCCATATATTTTTAAAAACAACTACCAAATCAGATAAGTACAAATAATTGTTTAAAGTTTCTGTAAATGTTTTATGTGGCCTATCATATACATGCCACCCTTTCTTTTTCTTCACATAGAAATAAACTGGTGAGGAGAATAATTCTGTAAACTTTAAAGCACAGTAGATAAAGGACATGGAGTTCTGGTTTGGGGTGTGGGTTTTTTTTTTTCTTCCCCTTCACTGTATGAAGACGTTCTGAAGAACCCTCTTAAATTTGTTGACACTTTGAGCTGAGATTCCATATATTCTAATGACGGACAAATACAGTATATTTATTTAGTGTAGCATAAGAAGGAGGAACTAGAAGATTGCCTAGATTTGAGACTCTGAGGGGATAGAAAACTCTCACAAGGGAAGTAGTACTTGTCTATTTTTTTCTGGGATTGTTGCTAGAGAAACTTAAAAGAAATACAGTATAACAAATAGTACACTGTTGTGGATCTGTTGGCTAGTGCTTACAAATCTTTTCTACTTTCTATCAAAATAAGTATTAAAAATTATTTTTAAAGCTTAGCTGTGTTAGATGATCTATCTTAGTATGACAGTTTGTAGTTTGTTTATTGATCCTTTTTTTTTTTTAATCTGTATTAATGACTCATTACTTGCATTCATTTTTCATCTTTGTATAGCTGTAGGATAACACTTTACCTTAAGTTTTTTGGTCCAACTTTGTCCTATTGCAAAAATGAAACAAAAATCTAAGCAGACCACTGGCTGAGAGAATCAGTTATGAGGCAGATAGGGTGGCTTTTTTTCTGGAAAAGAGGACTGGTTCCAAGAGGCTCCAGGGTCAGTGACCACACCACATTACTTGTGGACAACTTCAGGTTACTAGCTCCCGGGCAGCAGTGTACTGAGGTAGCCAATGTATTCAGTTCTGGCTCGGTTTACTTTTCAGGGTCATGTAAATTCCTGTGATAGTTTGACTCCTTGCATTCTGCTAAAATCTGTACCTATTCCTTCTTGAGAGTTATATTCTCCTTGTACTGTGTTCAGGACCTCAAAGCTAATAGCAGCCCTGGCATGGGATCGAAGAAAGGGTTAAGTGCAGGGGTTGGAATGTGACGGTTTGGTTATAGCTGAATTATGGGGATCTGCAAACTTCAGAGCTAAACAGGAAATATCTGGCACCAGGGTCTTTTTGCGAATTAATCAAAGTAGATTCCTGTAATTAAACATTCACAAAACAAAATACATGGCTTTTTTTTCTCTGTTATCCTAAGAAATCTTCAGCTGTATCCCTCACTGCTTTATGTATGGGATAGTTGCTACGATTATGGATCTCAAATGATCGCTGACCCTACTGGAAACTTCGTTTAAAGCTGTCTAAAACTTGAGACTTGTCATACAGAAATAGTGGAGAGAAATACATTCAACAAAATTTTTGGGAAAACCAGATTTGCTCTGGAAGGCACACTAGTTCCTTAATCACTTTTTCAATTTTAAATACTTCTGTTTTGGCACAGGATTTTTGCTTTAGGATTTTGCTGCCTCATTATGGGTGGAGGGTATCTCTAGCACTGAAGAATAAAATAGCATGTTTATTTTGCCAACAGCTGAAGCTTGTTCTTCAGAGAGGGGATAAAATGTTGCATTACTTGACGTTCCACTGTCTTGCATGCTATTCTTGTTCTAAGCCAGGATGGAATAAATTGACATCTGCAGTTTTACATTTGGGATAATGTTTATGTCTGTTCCAAACTTATGGAGAGTGTGTTTGAGTGCCTAATTATTATTTGATAGTTCTGTTTGATAGCCCGTTTCAGTGTTTAGAGATGGACTTTCAGTAGTGTTCTCTTTGTCTGCAATTTGTAGACGGTCTGCTGTAGCCCGCATTCAGGAGCTCTTCAGAAGGAGGAAAGAAAGAAAAGAAATGGAAGAACTGGAAACGTTGAATATTCGACGTCCTTTAATAAAGATGGTGTATAAAGGTCATCGGAACTCCCGAACAATGGTACAAACTCTTTTTCTGCTTTGGGAACCGTAGAGATTTCCTGGGCTGAATGAATGTAGCTGCTGCAAAAGCTGTTTGCCAAAAAGGGCACTGTAATGTAGTGTAAGCACTTTTTCTCATATATTCAGTGGGAAGCCATATAATTTGATCTAAATGACAATTGAAATTACTGTGACTAATGTGTCACCACGTTAGGCATTTACATTTTCTTGAGTATAAGACTCTCTCCCCTTAACCTCCTTTGAAATCTCAGGTATTTTTCTTCTTTTTAATTTTGTGTGTCAGCTTAAGTGGTATAAAATGTGCCTACCTTCAATATCATGATTTAGTCCTCATGGCCCTTCCAAGATCTTTAAAGGTGGAGATTAAATAATAATTTTGAACAGCTTGGAAGGGAATGTGAGGATTAAATAATTATTTTTGAAGAGCTTTGACATCTCTGAATTAAAAAAAAAAATACTGCTAGTTATTAAATCATAATGTAACCACTAGATATTCTGTCTTTTTCATACAAAACACTATTTTAAGAAAAATGCAGTTACAGTGTTTGTAAAGCAGTGGTGCATCAGAAACAAATGCTGGTTTCCTTGCTATTTTTTTTTTCCTTTTTACTATTTTTTGAAGATACTGAGGAGTACAGGTGTATTATTTTGCAGATCATTGGAGGAGTAGCTCCTCTACGTCCAAAACCAATTTTCTAGAGTCTCTGTGAATGGCTTTGATTATACTGGTGAAAGCACTTCAGTAAATGCACATTTCAGTATACATAAACAACAAAGCTTAGAATAAACTTTGACTAATGCTAAGGAGTTTTGCACTGTGTTTCAGAAATTAATTTTGATTGCTCAAAACCCCATTAGTTTAACAGTCCTAGCATCTAGCACTTTGTAGTTAGGCAGTGTTAAAACTAATCTTGCCTAAGTGGTCTTAATTCAGTCTCCATCTGCCTGTGTGGATGGATAATAATACAGGTTATTCCAGGGATTTTGTTGTTTGGTTTCTTTGGGATGTGGGTTGGTGGTTTTGCTTTTGTTTCACATGAGCACCTACGACAAGGAATGCAAACAATGGAAGATGATGTAATTTTTTCCCTGTTGATTTCTGTGGTTGCCAACATCAGCTTAATAATTTTTCTTTTTTTTTTGTCAACACCCTCTTTCCTTCAAGATGGGAGCTGATGGTATTTCCCTTCCTTTATATTTGTGAAGGGGACAGCTCAGAGAGGTCTTGTTTCCTACACACCTCAGCAGCCAGGGATAAAGTTGTCTTATTAATTACATGAACGTGAACTGTTTTAATACATTTATATATGTATATATTTTTATATATGTGTATATATATGTATGAAGAGTGAATTAAGGTTATGCAAGCAAATTGAATAATTGCGGTACTTCCTTACTTTTGAGACCTTAATTTGGCAACCTTGCAATTTTTTTACTAAGCGTATTTTAAGTGTCATACTTACATTGTCAGACAGAAAAAGATAAGTAGCATTATACTGATGTTTGCTTGTGCCATTGGCAGGGGTGGAATGTTTTTTACACCCAGCACGCAGATTCCTGCCATGTAACCAGTCAAATGATATCATTAGTGTACTGGGTATAACCATATTTTCCTGAAACAGACATGAAAGCACGGCAGCAGGGGGAGTGATGGTAGTGGAATGGTGCAGCGTGGCATTTCTTGTTTCTCTTTAGCTCTTGGGGTGGGGGAAGGAAAATGCTCTTGTGAGCCCAAAATCCCTTTCTTTTTCTTTAAAATTTGTCTTTTGCCATGTGCCTTCAGTTCTGTGTCTCCTGTCTCTTCCTCACTATTTTTACCTCCAGCCCTAGTCGTCTTTCATACACATGCTATTCTTCCTCTATTCTACTCACCCTAAGTCCTGAGTCCCTTTTTTAAAATGTTCACTTTGAAGAAGCTTTTCATCAGTAGAGCATGTGTACACACCTGATAAATGGGATGTTGTGTATGCCTGCAGCAGAATTGAGACTGTGTATGAGTTTGAAGGCAGAATTTTTAAATACGAATTTCAGTTCTGTTAATTTGTGGTGCTAAAATTAGGTTTCGTGAATCTTAGAAATGTAAAATCAGCAGGTACATAAGAGAATACAAATGAAGCAGGAAGAAGTCATAATTGATAATTAAAATATAAGGTTATTTATTATTGGAGATAATTTAGATGTACTTCTAACCGGATAATGAAAACTATCTATTAAGAGGGAGTACAGACAAAAGCTGCCAAAAGGTGAATATATTGGAAATATGTCTTTCACTACAGAATCCAGGAATGCAGTTTCTCTGGCTTATTTTTAGACATCAGGATGACTATTGCACTGGCTGTAAACACTGGTACATAGTCTATAGACAAAGATCTAGCAAGTCTGAAATTTAAAACTGGACCCACTCATGCTGGAAATAAAGTACATAATTCTAACATCAGTAAAGGTTCAGTTTACTAGTATGACTCTCTCATGGTGATTTTTAAATCAAGATGGCTGGAGAAAAGCACGGAGCAAGACAATGTCTCTGTCCTTTTCTCCAGTGCATTTTCTGAGAAAACCATGCAAAAAGAAAGATAAGGATGCAGGCACTGTCCTCTTTAGAGCCTTGTTATGATGTGTCATTTGGAAAACAATTCCACAGTAGGAAGCAGTGTAAATGGTCTCAAGGTCAAAATTCTGTCCCTTATGCTGGAGTTATTCTTAAATACCACAAATTAGGAAATTACTTTATGCTGAACTTCAAACATTGGACATCATCTGTGTGAACTCTGAAAACTGGCACATAGGAAACTTCTGTTTACATAGGCATCTCTTTTGCCCAGTATATGTTGCTTTTAAGGACTTCAAAAGAGTTACTGGTAACTGTTCAAAGTGTTATCTTGCATGTAAGATTACATTTTTAACTTTCAGACGCTTTTCTCTAGCACAAACATTGTGATATTGTGGAGCTTTCAGGTCTTGTAATTGAGTTTTGACTGTTAGCGCAGGCAACGGCCCTCCTCCCTCTGCCTCCCCATCTAACCTCTCTCACCCTATACATGATATAGGACAGCAATGGAGGAAGGTACTGCTGCCGAGCCTCTTCCTGTTTTTAAAAGTTTAATTATGGTTATTTTGATGTCTTACTCTGAGTAAAATCACAAGTGATTTCCGAAGAAGATTCTGTTCATTAGTGTGGGACCCATTCTTGTTTGCTCAGACAAATTTTCTTAACTGTTTGGTTTCATTTGAGTTACATCTTTTCAGGAAGGGAGGGCAAGAGAGACCTTGCCGTGCAAAGATTATTCTACGTTTAATAAACCCAATAGTTGCTTCTTGAAAAAAATATTCTAGGGTGGCTTTTTTTGTCTCAGAAATTGAACAAGCCACATTCTTTCAGGCTGTAATCATAAGGGTATCTTGAATGGAACAGCTGTAGAATAATATCAGTGTTGTTTTTCAAGGAAATGGATATCTGGTACTCCTGCCACTTTTTCCTGGCCTGCAATTCCTGTCATTTATGCGATCATTTTCATTGTAATCCTGCTCTGTTTCACAGGACACACTGCCTCAGCTGCCAAAACTCATGAGATTGCAGATCAGTGAAACACTCAAGGAGGCTTGGATTTTCCCACTGAATTAGTAAATTCACAGTTAAAATACAGCATTTACTGTACAAATAATTACTTATTTATAAGTTTAAGAAACAAAAATAGTATAGTCTGATATAAATAGTAAATATATTAGTATATTACTATGTGTAAGTGTTCATCAGATCATACATTATTCTTATGATCCTATGACACTGCCATGTTTTGGAGAGAGGGTTGGAAACAGAGGCGAGAAAAAAGTTCAAGTTTACCTACTCCCTTGTCTCCCAACGACTTTTTCAAGTCAAGTACAGGTCAAGCTGGCTGTCATGTCATGGACTGTATCTGCTGTTGTCTTTAATTCTCAGAATCAGGGACAAGACAGTCTGATCATTTTGAGGAGAGAGATGGTCACTTCACTTTGAGTCATGAATATTTATGGAGCTTAAGGCATTTGAATACCTACTGCATTATAGCACTTCACACAAGGAAAGGGAGATAGGTGATGTAATAAGCTAATATATAGTATGTTAGCCTAAAGGATGAGCATACTGTTCCCTAAACCCCCTTTTTGCTTTTAATTTGCCTTTTCTTTGCCGGGGAAGAAAGGCAGAGCACGACAGCCGGTACCATCTCTGCTGAGACGGTCCCCCTGCTCCAAGGGGAGCCTTCCGTCAGCATCCCTTAGCGCTGGCAGGGCTTCCTGGAGAAGCTGCCAGCAGGGAAAAGCCTAAGTGCACGCTGTCAGTGTCACTTCACTGACTGCGAGGCACCGCAACGAACCGTACAGTTGCGGCAAGGGGTGGCTGGTTTTCTGGAAGCTTCTCAAGGACCTTGGGTCATTCAATACCCTCGAGTCAGTGGCACGTCCAGCCCAGTTGTGTTCGCTCACAAACGGATGGGCACATTTTAACTCGCAATGCTGTGTTTGGGAATTCCCTCCTATCTTTCTGGTTTATGAAAATTCTTGAGTAATTTGTGCGTCTTTCAAGTAAAAATGATTACCGTGCTGTTCTCAGAGGTGTGTATAATTTTCCTCCTTCAAATGTGCAGTTCTCCCATCAGAGAAGTCGTCTTTCTGTATTGTAATTGCAGCCAATTATAATCCAAGGTGAAACTACTGTGTTATCACTAACATTATGGAGGAGTTAGCGGTAGGCTAAAACCAAAGATCATCCATTTTTGATGAGTGGTTTAAAAATTAATACTATTTGTGTGATGCTAATCCAGTCAGTTCAAAGCAAAGATCCATAAACTGGCCCAAGAGGCAGCCCTCAAACAACTCACTGCCTTTGCAAGATAGATTTTTATCTTGCTCTCTAAATTTATACATGGCAATATGCGTTATTTAAATTAAAAAAGAAGTCCATGTGGGCAGTGTAGTGCACGTACTCTTTGCTGATAGCCTGGGAACGCTACTGAGACGTGACATGTCTCAGCCACATCGCTTCAAACATTTTGCAAAGGTGCTTGGATAACTCAGCGAAGTAATGGTGGGAACAACCATATGGAATGGAATGAATCATCGCCGTGGCAAGAAAACTCTATTATTGATTCCACTTGCAGGGAGAGATGCTGCTATTTTCATCTGCTCTTACTGTAACAGCTGAAGCTGAAGGGTCTCTTCTGCCTGGATGCCTGCCTTGTTCCGTGGCTCGTAACTTTAATTCTGGCCTTGGACGAAGAAGTCTTAGTTCTTATCTGATTAATTATGGAAGGAGGAGAAAAAAACCCTAAGTTTGATTTCATGACCCCTTTTTATCTGTCAGACCCAGTTAATTCCCAGCTCCCCCCAGTTTCCATGAGCTTCTGTCTTGTGTCCTCTTCCTCTGTAAATGGAAAATCCCCACTCGGGATCAGCCTGTCATGCACTTTAATTTACTGAACTCTTCCCAAAAACTGTTTCGCATACCCCTTTCTCCAGTATCACTCCTGTCACTTTGGAAAGTGACAAATCCGCTGTCATTTGTTTCCAAACTGCTCAGTCCGCCCCAACTCCTTTCCTTTTTCTGTTAGCAGCCACTTTGCTTTGGAGATCTATAACCTTCTGAATTTTTTTTTCATCATTCTTATTTAAATGTTTCCTTGAAATTTTCTTGAATGTTGCTTCTGCATATGCAGAGCTCTTACTTCAGAGACAGCATCATTGCAGAAATGGGAGTGTATACTCTTTGTGCTTTCCACTAGCTGTCTTGCAAAGTAGTTTTTGTTTTGGTTTTTACTGCAGATAAAAGAAGCCAATTTTTGGGGATCTAACTTTGTCATGAGTGGTTCAGACTGTGGCCATATTTTTATATGGGATCGACATACTGCTGAACATCTCATGCTGCTGGAAGCTGATAATCATGTGGTGAACTGTCTTCAGCCTCATCCCTTTGACCCAAGTAAGATGATCTCTTTTCACAGTCTGCATGTTCAGGTTGTCTGTGGTAAAGCATTTTAAAGCTCAGTCTTAAATTCTTTGTTCAATAGAGCATTGTGATAATTAATAAACTGTTGTTCATTTTTTTCCCCTATATAAATTAGATAATACTGCTTTTAATCTTGTCTATTACTGATGACCTTTGGCCCTTAAAACCCTCCTTACTCAATAAAGTCTTGGAATGAAACATTACTGACATAGTATTTATAGCAAGCTAAAGTGTAATAAGAAGAACCTCCATTTCTTGCTCGCCTCAATATATTAAATGTTTTCCGTGACTCTTATGACGGAAATATGGGGTCATTGAAATGCCAGCAAAACTTTGGGAATTGATATTGGAATCTGGTCACTCCTTGGCTCTTAAAAAAATTGAGTGAAGGGGGTGTCTCAGTCTTCCTGGCTTTGTGAGGTTAGAAGAAAGAACAAAATTCATAGAAAATCTGTTAATTTGTATTTAGGGGAAAATATTAATAGCAAAGATGGACCAAAGTAGTAGGAGGAGTCATATGTCCTCTGACATGTAGATGGAAAATCTGAACCGTTCTGCTGCTTCTGACCCAGTCAAAGAAAGTATTTGTGTTATTTCTTTTATGATAGCTTGCATGGCTGTAGAGTAACAGTCAGCTATAAATAAATAAACAAATAAGTTTGTTATAATAGTGCCAGAAGAAGCTGTGTTTTTTCTGGACAGTCTGGGGAAGTGTGGAATACTGCCCTGGATAAGCCCTGAACTTCTAAATGCTTTATTGAAATTGTGTTCCTGTACATGTTCGGAGTGTGTGGCTAGGTCGGACACTTCTTTTGGAAGCACCTTTCAAAATGCCCCATAGCATTACTGATTTCTTGGAGTGTCTCTCTCCCTGGCACACACTGAAAATGTAAGGAAGAAGTCATCCTCCTTATAGGACAGTTTTCGTCTTGTATGGTTTCCCAGTTAAGTCATTCCATCAATGACTCAGGCAGTGGGATTGAACACACCCTCAGCAAGCTGAGAGGTGCGGTTGACATGCTGGAGGGAAGGGATGCCATCCAGAGGGACCTGGACGAGTTCGAGAAGTGGGTCCATGTCACCCTCATGAGGTTCAGTGTGGCCAAATGTGCAGGGTCCTGCATGTGGTTTGGGGCAACCCCCCATATCAATACAGGCTTGGGGGATGCAGGGAGGATAGAGAGCAGCCCTGAGGAG
>NW_010256586.1:0-4317 GCF_000690775.1 Eurypyga helias
AGTTTCGAGACAAGGATATCATGTGAGACATAAGTTTGAGTCCTTAACTTGTGAATCTTTGGGAAATCTAAGTTCTACTAACATAGAAAAGCAACCTTTCTAATTAACTAGATGTATTCCTATTCTAGCATTATTCCATTTTTACTCTCATTAAGTAATATATAGTTTTAGGATATTGTTAAGACATACCTCTTTTTTCCTGTATTAAAATCATTGCCTGAACCAGCATACAAGGACATGAGAACATGTACAGGGAGAAGCCTGGCAAAATCTGTGTTTACAGAAACGTATTTCTGTACACCATTTTCTTGGCAAAAATAAGGTGCAACAAAAAAGGTGAGACTATATCATGCTCCAGCAAATGAAGATCTGCATTTACTCAAATTTTCAGAGGCTCCTGCTTCACTCATTTGTACGAGGCAGACATACAAGATTAATTAGAGCATATATCACATGCATTTTTTTCTTGAATATTCATCTGACTCACATAATCATATTTGCCATCTGGAAAATACTCCATATGACATGGTTAGATCGAAGTTAGCTGATGGAACAGGAATATGAAACCAGAGCTCGCTGTTCCAGCGGGTCTGCCTGAGATGGCAGAACTGAAATGCAGGCAGCAAAGGCCAAGTTGAATAATTTATAACACTGACCAAAAAAGCCAGGCAGTTGTATATAACTTTAATCATGTTACTGTTTTACATAATTTCAGGTTAAACTAAAATGTTCTTAAAAGTTTTGGAGAACTTTAAAACTTAGTGACAAGTGATATATTATTAACGATTGCATAGGTAATTTTGAGTGCTTTTATTAATATCTAATTCTGTGCATTAGCAAGGCTATGATGGGGAAAAATCACTAAAGCAAGGTTATTTAGGTTGGAAGATCATTCTGCTCAGTCTTAGGTATTCTTCAAATATTAGAGACATCAAAATTGGAGAATGCTGTTAGTATCTTGCAGCAAGGAGGCAGGGGAGATAATAAAAAGGAAAATTTCTTCTTCAGTTGAACAGTACAGAAACAAGACACAGGATAAAGAAGTTGAGAACATGTATTCAGTTGTAGACAATAATAATAATGTTCCTGTAGCAGATGTTAAAGTGAATATGCCTGAATGAATTCATGTACATGAACAAATGCGCATACACATAGGCACTCATATAGACCTTAGCTCAGAATTCAGTGTTTATCTGAAAAAGCTTGCCTGGATTAAATCTAGAGTAATGAAACATCATATGAAAATCAAACTCTTTCTGTTTATCTAAGTAATTTCATATATCTTTATGCCACAGTATCCATTTCATGTTCCAGTACTGGCAGCTATGACATTGCAAGAAACTAAGATGCTTTTATAAATATATACTAATGTAATAATAAGTGTAAGCAGTATTCTCATGTTGAATGTTCAGATCCTGCCTTTTTGAAAGTAGGAGTACATGAGTACAGCTGGGAAATTACTACTTCCATGTCTAAACTAACAAGCGGGAAGGTATGCATATAAAAGAGAAACCAGCTGGAAAATTGCAAATTCCAGAGGGAACTGCAAGGTGTAAAAAAAAAAAGGAGGGAGGGGTGTTAAATGTGTCCGATTTTTGGCAAAGGTCTAGCAAACTTCTCTTTAGCCATTATTGGCAGACCTGCTTCCCTCGTGCTGTGCTCTGGCCAGGCTTGATGAATTAAAGAGGGTTGGGAATAATCAATAGTTAAAACAAGAAATCTCTAAGGAAACCCATAATCTACAGGAAATTATCTTGATTCACTAAATTACATCAGTTCTTCAGGTTAATATAATAAGGGTAGACTGAAACCCTAGCAGGTATCTAGTAGGAAGGTTTGGAAGAGATTTAAAAATCGAGGTGTGAAGTATTGAATTTCTGTTATCTCAGTAGTGCAAAGGGAAGAGGGATATTTAGCTCAGATAATATCTGGGCCTAGTGTTTGCCATGGCATCTCGGATTGCCATAAACTCTTCTATGCATCTAGGCAATAGTACCCACACCCTCAAGTTCTGCTGTAGGTTCATTTAACTGACTCATTTAACTGTGAGACAATAGTTCTATGAATATGAGGCCATGTTAGTTTTCTTCGTATTTTGTGAGCATAGGAAAAAATTATAGGTTTCCCAGATGCTGATAAAGTATTGATTTTTTCAAGTCTCAATTTCTTGAGCTTTTCTAATTGATTTTTTTTCAATTCTGCTCCCTTCAGAAATTTTCACTTTATAAATAAAACTAAAAATTATTGTAATCCAGATAGAGAAGCAGAAATCTGTATGTAGGCCTTATAAGACTCACTGTAAGAAGGTGAACAGATAAATACTTCTTGCACACTCCTTAAGATTCATTGGTATGAACTCACAGACACAAGAACACCAGACGCATGTTGTGTGTTTGCTTTATCTCTGCTTTGTCTTCTTTATCCACTCTCCAAATCTTCATGATATTAATTATGGAAGTTATTTAAAATACTAGGCCAAGATTTACCATGTGCTTCAGTCACACAACTTCAGATAGCTTAAAAAGAGGTACAATTTTCAGGAAAAGCTAGCCCTTCAGCTGCTGAAAAAGCAGGTGCTGTCATTTATTTTAAAGTAGAGCCTCAAAATATATTCATTTTTAAGGACTATGTGCTTGAAGTGTATACGGAGTAGTGCCACAGATCTGTAATATTTGGCTGTAGCTCCTTCTCTCCTTTCTGCTTCTCTGCTTTCAGTGGGACCTCAGGGAGTCCTATAATTTGAAAATTTACTACAGAGTCATGGGGCTTTTTGGTATTCAGGATCTGTAGTTCTTAGTTTTTCCTACTTCCTCCCTGTTCCCATGTTTCTCTCTGTTCTCTGTACTCGATGAAAATAGTTCATAAACCAGAGACTGGTGTTGGCCGTGTTGTGCAGGGACGTGACACACGTGAGTCTATAGGATGAGAGTGGATAATGCGGGCAGCAGAAGGTGCCTGGCAGGAGGATGAAAGAGTTTCAGCATCCATAGATCTGCCTGAGTGATCTCTGCACTGCTCTGCCCCTCCCCACCCACCAGAATCAGCCACCCATCCTCAGTCCTCTCCCTGCTCTGCTCTCAGAGGTCCACCTCCACAGGCAGAGCTGACAGTGACCTCCTGTGCCCGAGCCTTCCCCTTTCACTGTCCTGTAAAGCTCTACAGTGATGTGCTAACTCATCCTGGTGGGTTGACCTGGGCTAGATGCAAGGTGCCCACCAAGGCCTCTCTATCACTTCCCCGCCTCACCTGGATCCCAGAGATAAAATCATAGAATCACAGGATGGTTTGGGTTGGAAGGGACCTAAAAGATCATCTACTTCCAACCCCCCTGCCATGGGCAGGGACACCTTCCTTCCAGGTTGCTCAAAGCCTCATCCAGCCTGGCCTTGAAGACATCCAGGGATGGGGCATCCACAGCTTCTCTGGGCAACCTGTTCCAGTGCCTCCCCACCCTCTCTGGGAAGAACTTCTTCCTGATTTCTAATCTAAACCTCCTCACTTTCAATTTAAACCCGTTACCCCTTGTCCTGTCACTACAGGCCCTTGTAAAAAGTCCCCCCCAGCTTCCTTGTAGCCCCTTCAGGTACTGGAAGGCTGCAATAAGGTCTCCCCAGAGCCCTCTCTTCTCCAGGCTGAACAAGCCCAACTCTCTCAGCCTTTCATCATAGGAGAGGGCCTCCAGCCCTCTGATCATCTTCATGGCCCATAATTCTTATTAAATATAATAAAGGCTCTTGGGTCAAGACAAGGGCAGGAGGAGATCACACAGCAATTACTGTCACAGGCAAAACAGGTTCGGGGAAAATGAATTTAATGTATTAGCAATCAAATCAGAGAAGGGTAATGAGAACTAAAACCAAATATTAAAAAAACATTTCCCCACCCCTCGTTCCTTCCCAGGCTCAATTTTATTCCTATTTTCTCTACCTCCTCTGCTGCAATGGCACTGGGGGATGGGGAATGGGCATTGTGATCAGTTCATCACACATTGTCTGCTGCTCCTTCCTCCTCAGGGGGAGGACTCCTCACAGTCTGCCCCTGCTCCAGCATGGGGTCCTTCCCACAGGGGACAGTCAGTCCCCCACAGACTTTTCCAGCGTGGGTCACTCTCATGGGATGCCATCCTTCAGGAGCAGCCTGCTGCAGTGTGGGCCACCCTGGGGTCACAAGTCCTGCCAGCAAAACTGGTCCAGCGTGGGCTCCTTTCTTCATGGGTCCACAGCTCCTGCCAGCAGCCTGCTCCCGCGTGGGCTGCCCAAGGGGTCACAGCCTCCTTCGGGCATCCCCCTGCTCTGGTGTGGGGTCCTGCCTGGGCCG
>NW_010256586.1:4488-26520 GCF_000690775.1 Eurypyga helias
GGCTGCTCCATGGGCTGCCAGGGAATCTCTGCTCTGGCGCCTGGAGCACCTTCTCCCCATCTTTTTCCACGGACCTGGGTGTCTGCAGTTGTTTCTCTCACATATTCTCACTTGTCCCTCTGGTTGCAGTTTTTTTACTCTTCTCAAATATGTTATCCCAGAGGTGCTACCACCATCACAGATGGGCTTGTCCTTGGCCAGTGGCGGGGCGGGTCCCCCTTGTAGCCTGCTGTCATTAGCTCTGTCAGACATAAGGGAGGCTTCCAGCAGCTTCTCACAGAAGCCCTGTGTAGTCCCCTCTGCTACCAAAACCTTGACTTGCAAACCCGATGCAGTCACCAGCCAGGGCAGATAAATGTCCAACCGAGCTAGGTATTCCAGCTGTGACGAAGGTCACCTCTGCAGGGAGAGGGGGGAAAATATGCAGCTGGGGGCAGTAACTGCTTTGCTTGTCCTACATTAATGCAGTGGCAATAAATTGTTTCAAGAGTTCGGACTTAGAATCCTCAGAGGCAAATCAGTTTGGGAAGGTGGTCAAGCTGGGCACTTTGCGATTATCGAACTGTTTGTGTTCTTATTTAAAAGGCCAAAATCCAGAATTATGCTGAGTTTTGACTCTGATGCACAGAACAAAAGCACCTGCCCACCCTCTGCAGCTCTTCCAACTGCAGAATTTCCTGGCGTCACTTGGTCCACCAACAGTGGAGAAGCCCAGTCCCAAGTGTCTAATGAGAAATTGCAAAACTTTGTCTAAGGAAATTACTATTAATAATTACAGAAGTAGCAAGATGAAGAGGAATACCCTGAATTGAAGAGACCCTGCAACTTTGATTCAAATCAAATATTTCAGTAGCTCCACAGGCAAAGCCAGGGAGGATATTTGGGAGCAATTCATTGTCAAAGAAAAATTAGCATTTTTAGGCTATATACAGACAAATAATGCAAGGATAATGATGAGCTGTAAAGGGCAGAGTGGAATCAAAGCAGAGGCTGGGAAGGAGAAAAAAGGAACAAAGGAAAAGAAAAAAACAAACTAACAAATGTCTACCTAATAACCACAGGAGAGAGGAATCCCTGAAACTTCCCCTATATGGTTCCCTTTACCTCCTTGTCATCACACTTCGGTGAGGAGCCTGCAATGCTCATTTTTATATAGTACAATGGCAATATAGCCATAAATACAGAAATGTAATTTAGGATGAATAACAAGAAGTAGGTAACATTTCTACTGACCATATTTGAATCGCATAAAATCAGTTTTAGACTTCTACTGACATGGACAAAGTAGGCCCTCGCCATAGCAACAATCGAGTATAAGAAAACAGCAGGACTCGACCACAGTGCTCCTATGTTATTCCATGTCTCCTCACCAACAGCACAATATCCCTCAGCAAATGGAGAAAGCTGGCTTAAGTGCAAACTTGGTGACCTGTGTAGGTAAGTTGATTTTCCCTAGTCCTTTTTGTTCTGCTTAATCTGGAACAAGCTATGTAGAACAGTTAATTACATATTTTCCATGAAAAGTTGTCTAGCACACAAAGAGGATATTGTATAATGTCATGGTGAAAAACAGCACAGCAATCTATGGCTTTAGGTGTGTAAATGTGATGTCAGAGGATGATCTAGTGCATCTTCAGAGACAACAATTATACAAGTTGTTAAAAAGCTGCACCTAGGGTTGTGGGTTTGTTTTTTTTTTCCCTAAATAATTAAAGTACTTCAGGATTTCTGTGTAGAGTGGTTTCCACAAAAGAGCTAGCAAGAATACTCATTTAAATATGGAACATAGACACAGATTGGGATTTTCTACTGTCAACCCAAAATCTTCCTTGAGTGGGAATTGAAATAAAACTTATTAAGTTCTAAGTAAAGCTCACTAAAAATGTTTTGAAACAAGTCCTTTTTGAGAAAAGTTTTCACAACAGCACTGAATCACTCTGTATTAAAAAAAAAAAAACCAAACTTTGCCCTTTTCTGGGCAAGAAAAACTGTGTTGTTTCAAAAGTGTTGGTAATTATAACAGCTTGGAATGGATGGCCATGTTCTGTTCTATGAAATGGGAAGCATGGGAATGTTCATTGTTGTTTTCTCTATTTATCTGTATTACTAAAAGCTGAGGATTCGCCCACAAAATGCATAATGCATGACAACAGAAAATAGGAATATGATCTATTTGATCAAGTACAGCCATCTATTATGAACATATTGTACAGCTCTGTCTACAACTGAGTTAAATAATACTAAGACTACCCCCCACCCAGTACCAGGAAACTTTTCTCCCCCCTCCTAAGGTCGATGTCTGCATATATGATGAATCTAAAAATGCTTCTTTCAATCAGCAGATTGCGGATATCGAAAATCAGGTAAAGCTGCTCCAGCCACCCTTCTCAGACAAGGGGGAAGAGTAAACAGAGGCAATGACAATGTTAGTAAATCAAAAATGGTCAAAGCCATTCTATGGCCCATATTTTTGCCTGCAGATCTGCTGCCCTGAAAATGTGCCCAAACCAAAGCAGCATGGCAAGTGGCTAAGGATGTATCCCGTGGTCCTTAGTGCTTGGTGTTTCCTGCTCCAAAACTGTCATCAAGGGAGTGGGTACAATAAGAAAAACCCATTCATACCCCAAGAATGGTCTCTTCTGAGATAACTTCCCAGCTGTGCCCAGGACCTGGTTGGTAGCATGTAGCTGGCCCCAGCCAAAGTGTGCCAGGGACCGGTCCGGCCACTAAACCTTGCCGACAGTCATTATCCAATGCCTCTGAATATTCCCAGCTTGATTTATAGGTAATATAGAAGTTACCCAAAGAGTGATGTTGACGAGTATGACAGCGATGTCAGTGCATCAGCAATCTAGCATGTTATGTTTAGTTGTAGAGATTAATGCATAATTAGCAGGGATTTATTGCAGTGAGTTATTCTGGAAATGTAAATAGATGGAAGAGTATTTGCGCTCCAGTTAAGAGCCATGTGTTTAACAAGGAGGGATTTTGTACTTGCATCCAGCTCTGGCCTCAAAATCTTGTGTATCAGGGTGCTCTTAATATGCTTCACCATCTCCATGTACAGATGTGCTTCAGTTGTTGTTGGCCTTTGTCACCAATTGCTCCCTGCCGTACATACCATGCTCACAAGGGAGAAACATAAATTTACTAAATCTGTAAATGTTTATGGTCACAAAATTATCTAGGCTAAAAGGGATATCAAGTAGACTGGACCCCTCCAGAGGGTGGTTATGAATATCTAATAAGCTCTTGCGCTGAACATTCAACTGACTCTATAGGAAGATGAGGATCATAATGTGTATTTACAGCTGGGTGTCCAAAGTACACCCTTAGGGAACATTAACTTTGAGAAATCACCTTACACTTCTGAAATGCTTCCACATCTCATACCTCCATACTCTGAAATCTATTTCCTGTTTGATCCGAATCTAGCAGGGAGGAAAACACCGTTCTTCAATTAAAGAATTTTTCTTAAAAATAAGTGGTAAGAAAATACCTAGTTCCCTTCCTTGAAATGACAATTTAGAAAGCTTTGCTAATCCATTTTTACACTCCTCCATTGTTTTATTAAAAGAATGCTATTGAGAACAGAGCTAGTTTTATGTTGGGACTTTGCTTTTTGTACTACAAATCATAAAAGCAATTACTCATCTCGGAAGTTAAGGCCACAGCAACTGTATTGTCTTTGCAAAACAAAGCGTTAACCTTGGTCTTTCTGTGGCAGATTTAAGTCATCATCATTACACAGAGTTGTAACAGATTTTTTTTTTTTTTTTTAATGTATTTCTTGTCTATTCTTTTAAATGGTCATGTTTGCTCTCTGGCCAACTGTACTGACATTGCATCAGTGCTGATGGAGCTGTTTGGACGTAGGTGACAGAACTGTCACCCTATCAATCTCACCATGAAGCTGTCAATTCCACAGCAGCATTTGGAAGTGAATCAGACACTTCCACTGACACTGTAACCACAACGTGTGAAAGACACTTCTATTCCTTCGGATGCGCAGGAGACACTTTCATTTACAGGAAGGACCCACTGATACTCTTGTTGTTCTGCACACAAGGATTAGTCAGACCCTTCGGGGAAATCAAGGGAAGCTGGTGTCAGTACAAACTTTACCTCCATCAGGTTTCAGCTGTCCCAGCTGTACAGTGTAATTGCTCATCACAGCTAAACTTCCAGTACGGAGGCATAAACTGAACACCTTCACTGACGTTCTGCTGTTCGGTTGATTTTATATCCCCACACGCTGTCAACACAATTTTATAAAGACACTGTCAAAGTGAAAGTCATGTTTTTGTGATTTATAATAAATAAGGTAGTAAGATAACAATCCCATTTCTTCTATGACTAGTATAACATTGAAAGTATCCCCCTTCCCCTTCATATAGAATGAAGCACACTGCTTATTCATTCTGTCCATTTTCTTCTGCATCAGCACCTATTCCTATGCTTGGGTTTTATATTTTTTTTTTAACTTTACCTTATACATTTATAAATCTTCTTTGATGAGGGTCAGGACCTGCTACTAGCAGATGGATTATCTTTTATATTCTGGGTCTGGCTGTACCTGGGACAACAGAATTCTGACCTGCGTCAATATATGGCAACAGTAAAAACTACATAGGACACTGCTGCTTGAACAAGAAGTCCCTGGACTCTTGGCACAAATTGAAGGCTTATAATTGCATATTAAGACCTGGTAACAATGTCAATGTGCACTTATACGAGCTGCTTACATGTGGAGTTGCTGTTGTAAGAGGGAGGCTTTAGCACTGGAAGTAGACTACACAAATAGTAGAACCACAAAGGAAAATTTGAGGTCATCAGCTCCTACAATTATGAGGATACATAAATATATGGAGACAGAAGAGCAATATTAAACACGGGGTTTTAATTCTGATAAAAACAGACTGCATTGGAAAGATAGTTTTATAACAAGAACATATATTTGGATTAAATCTTATTATTGCCCTCAAAAGTTGTTCTTAAAAGAGATGAAAATACTTGATTATTTAATTCTCTTTCTTTGCAGAATTATGTAAAAAAACCTCTGTGTGTATATATACGTGTGTATCTGTATATGTGTATGGAGTTCACATATATTGTCTTACCTATATATACAGACTGTACATATATGTATGTATATACAGTCCTACACAATGCATATTGATGAGCTTTTGTATATAGCATCTTTTTGAAAATGGATAAAGATTAAGCATAAAGCTGGTATTTCCAAAACTGGTTCCCCCTTCCTTTGAAAGCTTTTTTTTTTTTTTAACTCAGTTATTTTTATTAATTTCAGGAAAGTAAAGAGAGACTGAAAATGCACAGGGTCTGCATCTGAATTCACTGGAAAAATGAATCGCAGGGGGAAGTTATTTCTAGCACAGTGCTTTTAAACTAAGCAATAGAACATTTGTACTCTAACATTATAAACACATTTTACCATTTTGTATTACTTTAAAACATTATTTTGTATGAGAGTGAACAGTCTCCCAGCCATGGAGATGAGACAAAACCTATGGAGAAAGGAAATTACAGCATAATGGAAAGGATGGCCAGGAGCCATACCACCCTGGGCTGTGAGCTCATCCGAACAGAAATGCCAAGCTGAGCTGATTTGGTCAGTGCTCCGGTTTGGGATCTCTGAGGAAACCTCCAAGGTTGCTGGAGGAAGTGGTGGTGGCAACGTTGTAGGTGGTACACTCTGTTCCTGAGTCACCATTGGGTCAATAGCCTGTGTGATGGGAGCGCGTGGGATTTCCTGGAAGAACTGTGGGCATAATGTGAAACCACAGTCCTGAGTATCAGGGATTATTTAAAGACTACCTCAGACTTGGTGTGAAAGGTAGAATTGGTAACCCTGGGGTACCGATCACATTTCAGTATCAGCCTTTCTCAAAATCATTCCAATTTGTGCTCCTCCTTGGGGCAGCAGGGTGAAGCTGGTGATGTAATGCCAGCTGCTGGAGTTCTGAAAAGGGCTCAAACCTCAGCGAAACGGAGTTTTACTCTAAATCCTGCCACTAACTTGAATGCGTTTTGGATCCCATCTTAATGTAGAAGGACGGCAATAGGGCTAATCAGTTTTTGAAGGAGCTGCTCAGTTTTCATGAGTTTGTGGTTTGGGCGACGGTGCCTTTGCCTTTCAGCTGTAATCACCAGCCGTTTCTCACAGGTGCTGTCGGGCCTGGTTGTGCTCTCAGAGCAGCTCGACGCCGGATTGTTTTCCTCCCCAGCCCCGCTACGGTGCAGTGACGCTACCACATCACATTCTCCCCAGAAACAATGACATGAATCTGATTTATAACTGGTGGTAAAACTTTATTATTCAAGTTTAGATGTAACAGACATCTTTGCTGCCTGAAGATTGTTTGCATAAGAAATACACCAAGAACATGTTTGTGAGTAGAAATGAACATGCACTATGAAAACCAAAAAAACAAAACAAAACAAAAAACCCAAAACAAAACAAAAAACACATCCATGTGTTGTAAGGACAAAACATTAAGAGCCAACATTCTAGAGTCAAATCAGGGCTACAAGTTTAATGATGGTTTTTAGCAACATGAAGTCATTCTTTATGAAGCACTTTTTTTTCTTTTTTTTTTTTTCCTTTTCCTGCTGGTGAATTTACTATAAGCTAAATTTACAATGGCATTTTGAGATGTTTCCTTTTCTCCTGTTCTCCTTCTACATAGAGCTCAGAGGCCAAAATGATAGGAATGGAAAACTGTGGTTGCTGTTACAACGTTTATTCTGAGAATTTTACTTGACCAAGTGTACTCAAAAACCAAATGAAATTGCTATTTATCTGGCTGGCAGCCGTTAAATCACTGACTTTTATTCTCTTAAAAAGAGGCAAATTGGGGTATATGTGACTACTGTATAGGTAGCATCTCACCAACTGCCAGCTTTCCATAGCCGGCTGAATGAAATGACATTGTGAGGAAGAGGATTGGGAGGAATCCTATTCTGGCATGAGGAAATCATGCAAATCATTCTACTTGGCCCATCTTAACTACAGAAAAGTTTAAAAGGGATTTCTCACTTATCTATCACATTTGGGATATGTTGACAAATCGCTCACTACTCTTTGCCAAGCATAACTGTCTCCACAGAAGCAGAAGGAAATATATCTACCCTTCTGGCTGCACAGAAGTGAACTTTTAATCTCTTTGGCTTTTCCTGACCAGTATTCGGAATTAACATGTTAAGTCAGCCAAGAAAAATCAATACAGGAGCAAGACCAAGAATATATTTAGACATCCTGGGCAAAAAGCAGATGGTAGACAACACCCTTAGCACATATAGCAAGTAGTTGTGACTACAAAGCAACACTGTCCAGTCCAAAGAGGGACTGGAAAGTCTCCCCCAGAAATGAGTACTAATCCACGGTTGTCAAATCAGGTCTCCTCATTGCACAACCACGACGTTTCAGCTCTGTATACAATTGGCATCGGTCACTTATGTCCTGCTGCACCTCTTAACTGCAAAAATCTCCCACCTACAGCGTGCCTCAACTTATTGAGATGTCTCTACGTGCTCTCTCTTTAAAACTGTCACAATGTGCAACAGCACATTTTTTAGGCAAAAGCGATATAACTATCCAGTGTCCCTCCCCCTTTGTGGATGGTCCATGAAAAATTAGGGGGGAAGTTTCATCAGCACAGTGGCAATGAGGTGCAAAACTTCCTTTAGAAAGCACTCTGAGTTTTGCACCTGAACGCAAATTGTGCTCTGGAAAATCTTCGTCTCCTGCTGCACTAACCCAGGGGCAGCAGCCATGAAGTGATTGCTTAGAGACAGTCCATTTTGCAGAAGATGCTGCATGAGGGTTCCCGCTATACAGTGAAAACAGTTCCTGCTCTGCAATCTGATTAACGGCTGGCACCACAAATCCTATGGTTTTTAACCTTCTACTTATTTTGTGGTCCAGTCTGAGATACGTTTTAAGATCTCAAACTGCCATTCCCTAGTAAGAGAAGTACATCACCTTGTTCTCAATTTCCCAGTGTCTTCAAAGAATGATTCTTTGCAAGTTCAACTTTTAGTGCTGTAAGTTGACAGAAGTGCCATGGGTGCAGTAATTACTTGTGTGTGCCAACACTGCTTTCCATCTGAGAGTTATTAAATCCTGACACTGAAAAATAATAAACTTATTTCTTGTTCTTTTGATTAATATCCATTGTCAGGGGGTCTGGAAGAGGGATGGAGTCACCCCGCTTTTGTTAAGAAACAAAACTGCTCCCCCTCTCCCCTCCCCTCCCAGTTAAACAGAACAGGCTATGGCAAAATCCCATTTCTTAAAAAGCAGAAATCTCAGAACATCTCAATATGTCATGGCAAGAAAAATGAACTTTTTTCAAATTTTATTTGCACCATTTAGGTGTGCAATACTAATATTCAGAAATCTGTCTTGTTCTTTGCACTCAGAAGATTTCATTTCTCCTCATCCCCAAACCCTGATATGTGCATTTCATGTTATTGGCCTCTGCTTCGGAGTTTAGCAAGAGGTGTTATGAAGTACAGGGTGGTGCTCAAGTCTTACAACGTGCATGTCCCCCCTAAAATATTTTGCCATGAAGATGCAGCTTCCACCAGTGAAGAAGCCACAGGATCTGGTAGGTCTTAGAAGTAAGTCAAACCATTAACTACTGATAACCGGCAGGCAGCTACTTTGAAGCCGACAGAAATCACTGCTTAGAGAGTCTAACATGTTTCTTGGAAAAGCTGAAAAGGACAAACAGTGGACCCTGACGTAACAAAACGAGGGCAATCTATTTCAGTCCCCACAGAAAAAAAAAACAGAAACAAAAAATACCCAATAAAAATAAATCCACAAAAACCAAGTCAGAACTTATTATTGGAGAACAATAGTAAAAATATAACCAGACTTTGTCCGGCACTGGTGTCAAGCAGGAGATTCATCTAAAAATAACAGAAGAAGAAGAATGTGGCCCAATATCCTTTGCTAACCTAGAACACTATTGAAGGGTTATAGAACTCAACCATGAACAGATTGAGTGGGACTTTCCATATGCTGCTCACCAGTATAGAAGCAATGGGCGGAGCAGGAAGGAATGCAAGCCTAATGCTGAACAACAGCCTGTCCGTGCCTAACGAATCAGAGAAACTGTGCAGTTTCATCTGTGTGAAAATGTAACACCTAAAATACTGCCAAGGTCAGCAAGACCTTTGGTGATCAGCTGTGTAAGTGCTTCTCATGCATCGCGATGTTCACTGCCGGCTGCTTTAGGCACAATATTATTCAAGAGACTATCAAAGTGCTGAACATTTAGGCCAGTTCCTCCCTGGTTTTCCTTTTGCCAACCCCTATAAGACATTTCCTATCACCTCTCCATCTATCTTCCATCTCCCTGTCTATCTGGTTAAGTATCTTATAAGTGCATCAAATTCTAGAAGGGAGAGTGGTGAGATTTCAGGTAAGTTAAATACAAGAACTTTTTTTATGATGCTTTAGTTTCAATTACATGAAAATCTGAGAAAGGCGGCACGTAAGTGAGATCAGAATAGGACCCTTTACATATAATCTCAAGTGAGGACTTAGTCCAGAGATATTTTTATAGAACATTTTAAAAAATAAAATGCATGAATGGAGAAATAAAAGACAACATAATATCAGAAAGACATTTTAAACTTCATTCGCTGCAACATTCATGAACCAGTTGAGCTACACCTGCCATCCAACCATAAGGAACTAAGACCCTGCACTGCGAAAAAGAAACAAACCCAAACAAAACAAAAAAGCAACTGCGTAATATTGTAAAAATGGAGTGCAATGCTACTACAGAATGCAATAAAACATCAGTGCTGCATCGTCAGACAGCACTTATCAAAATAATTTCTGAAATGTTTCTTCTGAAACACAGACAAAGCAATAAAAAGAGGATATATGTTTATCATTTTAAGCATAACAATGTGAGTTAAGAGCTTAAGAATACAAAAGTACTTGGAATGAATAGTGCTACCCTTTTTTTCCTAAGTAGGCATAAAAATATTTTCATTTCCTTCTTGTTTTTCCATACCATTAATATCAACAAATTTCATTCATTTCATGTTATCGTTTACAACTTTAATGCACACACACAGAAAAAAAAGATACCTACTGCAATAGAAATAGTTGCTTCATTACCTTGTTTGCTACATTTGCAAATGTAAACAGCGAGGCAGAGCCAGAACTGACTCTAATGCATGATGGAATATCTTTGTTGCATACGTACACTGTAGAAAATAATTATTCAATATGTCAGGCACCATTATTTGAAATGTAATACATTAATATTTACTAGAAAAATAAGGTTTTTTCTATTTGTTCTCCCAACTTCTTTAATGAAATAAGTTAATCTGACAGTGCATCCAGTAGCTTGTAATATCTTCTACATCCCTGTGGCAAAATAATAAACTACTGGTTGGGACACTATAATGAAAATGATTAAAGTCAGTTCTTGTACACCCTTGTAGCAAGCATGGAGGCTCGTCTAACAGCACCTTTAACCAATTATTTAATATTTAGTTATTTAGCCCTATTTCCCTGAGCAGTTATGCTGAGGAGCTTTCCCTTCATGGATAGTTTTTACAAAGCCTTAAGTATTAAAAAGTACTATGAAGACATTTAATGCTACTTAGCAAAAGCTGGTATAAGTCTACTGAAGGGATTGACTGGTATGTATAGCAATGTTAAGCCTGTGGAGAAGTAACCTTAGACCTTAAGGTTTAGAAATGTAATATATTAAAAATATATTAAAATAAAATACAGCAGGTTACCTTGTTCTATGCAAATTAAACCCGGAGTGTGGCTTCTGCATTAAGAGACTTCACTTGCACAAAATGGTTTTCCTAGACTAGAGTGTGCCAGAAAGAATGTAGTGATAAAATGGTAGCTAAAAAGCAGCTGAGTCTGAGAAACACCTAGATGAAACTGCTGCCAAAGCTTTGAGGACAGTGATCCTAAGGCATGTTGTAGGGCAGAAATTAGCCCAAATTAAAGAAAAGAAAATGACTGTTTAACATCTGTATATTTAACAAGTCTAGTTCTTATATACAATGTGCATATGTTCACTACACCCCTGCAGCAGTATATACATATACACATCTCTGCACTCTTGCCAGTTATGTCTCTTACACAACAGCAAAGGTATTAATTGTCCGGTAAAATTTTCTCAAAGTTATTCGGCATGATTCACTGCATTCTGGCTAGCTTTGGTGGGCCGTGTCCCATAGAATTATCTTCTCCCCCTTCTGGCCACCATCCAACTGTTCTTTTTTTTCTTGGTAACCCACTCATTTAAAAGGAAAAAAAAAAGAAAAAAAAAAAGAAGAAAGAACAAAAAAAAAGAACAAGGGATTTAATATTGGATAAGGCATGCTCTCTATATGAAGTGCTTTATAGGTCTTCACAAGACATTACAAGCTATTGAATTCCCATCAAGGAAACCTATTTCTGTTTAATTGTGCTAAGTGCTAAGGTTTACTCTTTAGGTTTTCCATTCTTTTCAGCTTGTGCATTGTTCCTGTGTAGGCCCCTCTGGATGTGAGTTGTGAAGTCATACTTGTCCGTGCAAAGATGCTGGCATATGCTGCACTGAAAAGGTCCACTGTCACCATGGCAACTCATATGCAAAGCATACATCACTTCATCCAGAAAGACAATGCCACAGTGCACACACTTGGTAGAAAGTTCATCTTGAGTACTTCTATCAACTTTCTCTGTTTTTACTACATTCAAGGGACCTTCATTTTTTACATTTGGTGGTGCCTTACTCTTTTCCTTGGAGGCACCATTTGCAGTTGGCCCAGGTCTGGAATGCTTTATCGCCAAATCTAGAGGAATGTCATTGTCTGATCCGACAGCTGAAAAATGAGGAGGCAGATTAAAGGTGGGATAAGGCACATAGTTTTGGCAAGGATTTGGTAGGCCAGGCACATGACTCAAGTAGTGTGGATTCCCAGGAACAGACAGCTTATATTTACTCCAGAATCTCAGCCAGTCAGCTTCACTCTGAAAGTCATTGTGTACAAACGGAAGTCCAAAAAGTGGGTACTGGTATTTTTCAATAGGGCTTCCAGGCGGTGAATAGTTTGGGTGTTTCGCAGGTCTCATGTATTTTTCTATTGGGCTGCCTCTCTCTGAGCTTCCTTTCCCTTCTGATATCGATGAACTGTTTCCTGGGTCTCCAGTACTTTCCTGAGGACTTTTTATCTGAATGTGCAAAGGTTGCATCCTTTTGTGAATATCCAGAGTTTGGCTGACCAATATTGGCTGCTGAGCAGAATGGCTTTTAGTCAATGAACCTGGGGCCTCATATTTACTGAGGCTGGGAAGCTGAATTTCTCTCTGATGACCTTCAGGTAAATGATCCTCTGACCTCCTCTCTAAGGGGCTTCCATTGACTTGCTCCTCACTGTTACCCCTCTGCTGTTTGTTTAGCTGCTCAGCCTGAAGTGCCTCCGGGTTAAGGCGCTTTCTTGTTCGTCTCCTAATGATCTGCTCACCATTGTTCTGCTTAATGATGTTTAAAGGCCTGGGAGTCTGCGTGGAACGCACACACAAGGAACAAAAGGAAAAAAGAAAGAGACATTAAACAAACCTGCAAGACCACAATCACACAAATTTGTCTTTTGTTAAGAGATGTAATATAAGAGTTTTATAGGAATGACCAAATTTCAACTCAAACGCTGGTTCCTGGCCCCTCATGCTAAAAGTAAAGTATGAATTGGTTTGTTTTATCAAACTAAGTCAACATCCTTAGACATCCTATACCTGTTTACTTAAACAGGCATGAAGCATCCAAGATGTCAAAGCATTTATTACCCCTTACTCCTGAAAAATTGTTGGGGATATGTGCTGAAAGGGGGTGCTGAGAGCTGGGGATGAGGTGGGAGACACACGGCCCTGTGCACTAGCATTATTCTATGCAGCATGTCACCAGAGCTGGCGCTGGGCAGAGGTTTGTATGGATCACACTGTGGTAAGAACTGGCTAATGCTAACTTTGATACCCACCCTCCTTTGACATGGATAGAAAATGCAAGCAAATACATGGCTTGCTGACCACCAGTGCTGTCACCTAGAAAAAGGGCACGCTGTGATGGCGAGTGGGATGATGGTGGCTGGAAAGGAAGAAAGATAAAGAAGAAAAATGTTTGGCTAAGCACCAAAAGGTCTACCTGGCACCTTGGTACCAACTCCCCCTGCATTATCCCTACTGTATTTCTTTCTACATGTTACTGATGTTGTCATGAGAGAGAGGAGGCATCCTCTGAAGATGGGGAAAAAAGGTTCTGTAAAGAAAAAAAGCACTGAGAAAGAGGCAGGGGGCAAGAACCAAGTGAGGACTTCTGTTTCCATCTGCTATGTCCCCACAGCAGCTCAGGGTAGGTGGCCTATTTAGATGAGAACCGAAAATATTTTTGCGTGAAGAAAAAAAAATAGCATGAGGAAGGACAGCAGCCAGGCTCTTTTGAAAGGCCCCTCAACAGGAAGGCCATGGTATGAGAATGAAAGATGGTGCTGTAACGTCGGTATGTGTTGCTTTACTGGGCAGATGTTAAAAAAACAAAAACTACCTAAAAGTCATTCAGTTTGGTGTGCTGGCAGTTGCCATTTGTCTCATCCAAATGCACACATAATCCTGTTTTGGTTGGAGGCCAGAAAAGTGCCTCACACAGTATTCCACTTACATGTTTATTTGGAAATTTTCTTTTTAACATTGTTTTGAAGTACAGATTAAATTCTGGCATACAGTCAATATCCAAAACAATTTGCACCTTGAATGTTACATAATTTATATATATTCGTAACTTTGAATTAATATAAAAATAACCAGAGCTGGAAGAGTGCTCATTCTTTTCTTTGTAGACATCTAGTTTCTCTCTTGACTTGTCATCTTCCTCTCCTCTTTCACCTATTTATTTCCTTGAGGTCAGCTCATTCTTAATGGCTAACTAAATTTTAGGAAGTGCAGCTACTTGTTAAGATTATATTTTCTATTAAAACTCTGAATTAGAAGAATTATACACTTTGGTTCAAATTTTTAATAAGCAAAATTTAAACTTAGCAGAAAAACAGCACCTCATAAAGCCTCCTCAAATAGATCAAAGTTGAGGCAAAATCATGTTTAGATAAAATTAGAATATTTTGTATGTTAATTCTATACAAATAAAGTTTATAATTTGCAGAATCAATAGCCAATTAATATGCATAAGCACATACTGTTTATTACAAGCTCAATGTAATTTCCTCACCTTTTCATGACAATTGTAACACTGTCTTACTGACAAGCTGTGTGAGATCTTTCAAGGTTGTTGATGTTACTCATTAAATTTCTATCTATACACTACACAGCATTTTCATGTGCCTTCCAAATAACCTTTCAGTAGTTTGGAAATACTTTTAGTCTTACTCTCCATGCTACAGGTATGAAGTCTGATCCTGGAAGCAGTTAAAAAAACACTTCCACACCTGTGATTAAGGACACTCACACACTTGTTTGCAGCTCAGGCTCTTCCAAGTTACATGCCATTAGGACTTAAAGGCTGTAGGTCGAACTTCAAAATTCTTCAGCATGAAAATGACTGTACTCCTCTGATTAGCCTTAGGTGATTAAAACAGACTACTCAGTGGAGTAAAGCTACTCACATTTTTCTTACTGACAGCACCAAGGTGCAGGTAGAAATACTCTGTATTAGGCTGCAACTGAGGCAGACAGAAAAGTTTGAGCTTTCTTCTTGATTTTCAATGGGGCAGTAAATCTAGAAAATAGTGGAAACATTACCAGAACGTGGCTTTTAAAGTGCCCTATGTCAGATCACTAATTATATGTTATAGATAACATAGTGAGTGTGATCACTAAGAATTTTTTGCCATCTCTATATCAACTGGCAATCTCTCAACACCAAATACATGAGTAACTTTAAAAAAAAAATTACAAAATTCCACAAATAGTTCAGTAAATTATTGTGATTGCAATTCCTACATACCACTGGAAATCGGGGTGATCTCTCCACTAGAAGATCACGTATGTCTAATCCTAGAAAAACATGCTGTAACTCCTCACTGAAGTAGTCAAAGGATGTGGACCAGCAACCACTATGGAACAAAATCTAGTTTTCCATGACTGAGTTACAGGTATTAAAAATGAGGAACAGCACTACAATAAAAATGGTCAAATTCATGATTCTGAGGAGACAAGGGATATATCTTTGTCTGTCATCAAATGTGAATACTGTATGTAAGTCTGCAGTGAACGGGAAGCCTTTTTTTTCACTAAAACTATTTTAATAATTGAACATTGGAATATTATTACACATTTCTTAACATAGCTGTCTGCATTAGAGTAGAGGAATGCAAAAAATCTGGCAAGTTACATGTAAATGACCTCTAGATAGATTGAACATTTTTGAAAATATGTTGAAAAATTATTCAAGAGTATCATAGAAATGGAAATCACTACAATGTTAACACCTGTCAGTCACTACCACCTAGTAGTATCTGACAGAACATAGATGCATCTTCTTACTAGATACTAATTAAAAAAGGACCTCAGAGTTTAGTGTACTATACATATTCTTGAGGTAATGCAGGACAGTAGTTCTAGATGGTGATAATCCAATCAAAAGGGAGCTATGAAATCTCTAAATCTACTACAGGCAAACTATACTCAGCTGTGTAGCAAAATTTAGTTTAATCAGTGGCCCACAGAAGGGAACAGTACTTTTCCCTTGAAAATTCAGAGTTTCAGATCTTTACCTAATAACTACATAATCCTAGACTCCTTAATTCAAAAACATGTATGACTGTAATTTTTCGTGACGACGTAGCTAGCTAGGCAGACACACAGACAAAATAAAATTTCACCTTTCTGGTGCTGGTCTAAAGAGCATTCCTTTGCAGGGGGCTGTTTCAAAAGGTGTCCCAAAGGAGAGATCTGTTGGATTATTTCAGACTCCAACTTACAAGAGAGTTGCTATCATTCCACAGTAGGGTGGAAGCTTAATTAAATGTTTTGCGCTTGTTTGGTCAAAGTTCAATTGAAGATATTAATGTCAAATGTCCACTGAATGACAGCTTCTTGCCTTGCTTGAACAGTGGAGCTAAAAGATAGTGTCAGCTTCTTGTTTTCTATACGTGTAACAAAATTAAGATATTGTATTGGTGATTATTACTGCTGGAAGCACACTAGTTTGTTCCTACTGGTTCCTAAGAATTATCTGAGCTATGTGTTTGAATTCAAAACTGATTCTTGTAGCTTTTATCTGTTCATTAAGTTATGCTAATAGTCACTGTAAAGTCCAACACCATAGCTTAGAAAATGTATTAAAGAAAAGGAAAATGGGGGCTGTGAATGGAAGCTCCACAACTGACTGGACTCAAACGTCAAATTAATGTTAAAAAGCCAAACTGTCCTCCTTAAAATCCTTGTGGATGCTTACCACTGATCAGCTTCTTTAAATTAGACATTATATCTACAACTTGGAGATATATCCAGGAAGATGATACTTTCATCAAAACTCGGGCAAGATGGTGGCCCGAGATTGTGCGTTAGTCCACCTTCTCCCACTCAGATGTTATCTGACTGTCTGGGTTGATCTGGAGCTTAAAAATGATTACTTGACCTCAGAATGACAGCACATGGCAAACAGAGCTAACCTTTCAGACTGGTGATGGACTTGCTGCTTTCAAAATTTCATATCTTCTTATTTTTATTAAGTGGGCTGGACAGATCTTGAGTAAACAGGATTGTTATATGGCCTGTACACAAGACCAACAGTAAAATTCAAAGAAACGACTAATTGATTTAGAGCTTATGCCTCAGATTTAAAGAGAAATAGGCACAGGCACTTGGGATGCACTAAATGCATTTGAAATACAATTTTGTAAGTGTTGGTTTGGGTTTTTGTTTGTTTGTTTGCTTGTTTTTTAATGGAATCTCTGAAAAAAAGTTGTTAAAAATACACCCCCTCAGTCCCAACACAGATTTCTGGTTTGGGCTCTAAGCCTGAGTTGTTATGTTGCCTTGGCAAACTCCCAAAGGCTGCCTCAGTTTCTACTTCTGAAAAATAGTAACACTTTTTAACTTTATGGGCATGTTGTAAAAATTAATTAATTAGAGTCAAATCTTGGTCACCTGATTGTCTCATGTGCTTCTATTAAAGATAGCAGGGATAATATTTAACTAGTGGGTCTTAACCTAAAAGATTCTGAGCATTTGGCATTGATCCAAGGAAACACTTAAGCATACATTTCCTGGACCTGGACCAGAGCATTCAACATCTTTCAGGATCAAGCCAAGTGTCGATAAGATGAAAAGCAATATAGACAGTCCATGATTATTACTTATTCCCTGCCTGATCCTGAGGGATGGTGAATCTTCTCCTCACCAAGTGAGGAGTGCCATCAAGTGAGCAGCATCCTTGTTGAGCTGTTTGAGAATCGTCCAGCAGACTATAAAAACTGTAGAAAAAAGAACAAAAAGACCCACCACCCCATATCTCCAGGAAATTTACTGACAAGAATAAAGTGGAGAAGACAAGTAAAAGAAAGCAAAAATCCCAGCAAAGGATATTTTTGATATAGATGTGATGTCTAACTTTAAGAATTATTTTTTTATTACAAACATGAGAGGCCTCAAATTTAGACAGCTTTCATCACAACATGCTGTATGCCTTTAAATGGAATTGCCAGAAAAGAAATAATTTTCCCCTTATTTCGTATCAAAATAATTAAATGCATCACTAGTGATCTCAAACACGTCTACCCACAGCATCCCAGCCTGTTTCATAATGAATTACATCTGATCCCAAAGTGACCATACTCCAAAAGCCTGTTAGGAAATTAACTGCAGGCCAGGGAGTGGTACTAATCACAAGACCACAGCTGCCCAGCTTAGCTGCATAACCCCTTTTTTTTCTGAACAAACCAGTAAGTTCTTCCTACCGAGTGAAGCTTCTGGTAGAGGCCACACGCATTGCATACATATCCACCATTTGCATTCTTTCGCCAGAGAGAGGTCTTTGTGGTCAGGCAATTGGCACAAAAAACACCCGAGCCTCTACGTCTCTGAAATAAGGAAGAAAAAGAAAAAAAAAAAACACAGAGAAAAAAAAAAACAGGTCAGAGGTGAGTCACATGAGCTGCGGACAAATCAACACAGGAGTTTTGTCTCTAGACTGGCAACAATGACAGTATAAAACCACACTGCCCATAATGAGGTCAGGTTCAATTGTGCTTAATAGGCACCACTGATTTTCATTATAATTAACCCTAGAGTGATGGATGAGGTGTGTGAAACACCAAAGCCTTTTCAGAATAACAGCTTTAACTTTTTGAACTTCAGGTTTTGTGCATTTAATGATGGCTTCTAAACAGCAAATTCCGAAAAACCCCTCTGGAAGCTGACAGAACATTCTGTAAACTTCTCCTGGTTTGTTCATCACATTTCAAACCAGATTATTTCTCTTTAGTTTGTTCGATTTTGAAGTGTGATCGGTAACAAGAATTCTGAAACACCACCACTTTACTTAATTACAGTTCGTATCTGCGTCATACTATTTCCTTTAACAAAGATTATACTTCATTAATTGAATACATGATATGCACTTCCAGTCGTTCCCACTTACTTGTGAAATCAGTAGGAGCCACCATATATTTCCCACAGCCCACTAAGAATGAGGAGTAACCTCTGCCAAACAAATAGAAGTACAGTATCCTTATTGAGACTTCTTTTGAACTTCACCCGAAACCCCAGAAAACAGTGTCTCACCGATGGATAGATTTATTTATTTTATTTTAGTCAGACAAAGAAAGACACAGTACAACTTTCCTAAATACAAATTGATTTTTAACCAGACTGAGCTGTGCATTCATCAGCTTTTATACTGATCCAGGAATATTAAAAGTAGACACGTTTATGAGTACTGCTCATTAAATTCTTTCTACAGAGTAATGATTTCATTACACTTCTCATTTTAGAAAAGTCGGGCTGTGTTTGTGGGCACAAATACTAATAAGCAGGAAATGGAATTCTTTTGCTGAAAAAATCCCCCTGAATTTCAACTCTGTTCCCTTTTTGCAAAGGAAAAAAATCAGTAAGAAACCTTCAGCATCTAAGATAGGAATGGGTCAGTACACGGGAAAACAGCCTGGGTGAAAACTAATTTTATTATAAATTAAAAATTATTAACACTATAAGTAAAAATTTCAGGGCTTCATAAAATTTAAGTAATTTATTTAACTTTAGTCCATACTGTAGAAGACGGGTGTTCATGCCAAAAAAATACAATGGTTATAATTGTACTCCGATACATTTCAAATGGAAAGCTTTCTGCAGACATAATTTTGGCTTCAAGACTGGAACACTTTCTTGGCATTGAAAGGGCATTTGATTCATCGGGTGTTTCACAATGTATCACTAAAAAGACCTGGTGAGCAGCCAGTTCCCTATAGGGTAATTTTTCCATCCAGATGCAAGTGCTATCAGAGGCCCTCGTCAGCTAAACTAATTATGATCTTGCATTTGCTGATGCCTGCTCACTCTAACGTTCGACATCCTCCATTAATCATCAATACAAGGAAAATGAATGAAACTTAAAGAAACGAGGGCTGGTAAGCTGCACAGCCATAAAAATCTGAAATGAGTGCAATAATTTAACAAGATTGGGGAAATGTTTTTGGTGAGCACAAAGTCAGGCTAACAATTGCCCTTTTAAACCAAGAACACAATTTCATTAGTACAGCAGGTTGTGCTACTTTAAAGTGATACAATAAAATCGAGATTGTCGTCAAGATAATCTCTCTCTCAACCCTTTACATCACCCCCTACTTTGTCTCTTAAATCAGAAGCAGTAATATAGCATATTTTTCTCAGATTGACTTAGGGCAGAACTAAATGGTAGTTGATGTCCTTCACCGAGCATCTGACTGGTTGTGTATGTATGACACAGCTCGCTCTGGGAAGGTGCACTCACCTACAAGTAAATTGAATCTCCCCATTCTTTTTGTGGTTGCATATCCTTCCATAACTTCACCTGGCTGCTGAAATATTTTCCTTAGGAGTACAATAAAAGCTTCACTAAACTAACCCCGATTTGGTCTACTTGAAGGGTGAGAAGTTTCCAAGTGGAAATGACTGTATATGGCTGGGATTCAGGTACAACTGTAGATCTGTTCCTTTCCATTCCTACTTTTGTTTGCTGGCCTATGGCTTCTTGGTGTGGTGTATTAACCAAGTGGAGTCTTAATCTGAGTGAGACTTTCCACCCTTTCATTTCTGTTTGTGTTCCTCGAGTTTGGGTAATACCATCTACAATGTTCTGGAAGTCTTTTAAAATGCAGAGTGAGCGGTCTAGTCTATACACTGCATTTGTACATAGCTTGTCATAATGGTGACAAGTTGTAGTAACACTGAAATCTTCACTGAATGCTATAGAACAAATATATCTTTAAAATAATGACGAAAGTAACTAATTTTTTCAAAGAAAGATCTGATTCAAACTGGACATTAGTTGTAATGAAATAATACAATGATTATCGCTGACAACAACCTACAAATTATCTAGTAGTACCTATATATATCAAAAAACTATACCTGTGCTTATTTAGTACTTACAAACTATTTGTTTAAAATTTCAAAGTAGTCCAGTTAAACATCCTTCCCTAAATTTAATGCAAAGTGTGTAAAATCATCTTCTAAGCATTGCATCTTATCCTTCTTTCCCTTCTCTTATTTCTGTACAACTTAAGGACCTCACAGGACAATTAACAATGATTGTTCCCCTGCCTAAGTGTTCCAACAAAGACTACACACACAAACAAATTAAGAATTAAACCATCTCTGGAAAAACTTAAATCCTGTTACTTTGTTGAGCTTTTTGATTACGAAACAGCTTTTTATAGTGGGGACACACAGCTTTAGAATGGATTTCCAGGAGTGAAACAGGACTGCAGCAGAATTGGAATTAATATTCTTGATTCCCATATTCCACTAACCACATTATGGACTTGCTTGTCAAAATACACCAGAGAAATTTTGATGATGTCTGCAAGAAAGAATGGAGGCTGTTTTTAAAAGCCTACAATGCCTGTAGACCTCTTCTCTTAAACTAAAACAGGTTCTCAAAAAAAAACCCAAACCCAAACCCAAAAACTCCAAAAACCGAGGCCTTTACTTCCCATATACAAAGTTTTATAAAAGTTACTGACCCACAGAAATTATCTAAATTTTTTTTGGTGCTAAATGTTAATTATTGCTGAGACTTCTGTGGTTAGCGATGAGACGACTTCTGCATGAGCCTGGTTGGCTCTGCATGCTCAGTGTTTGTACTAGTCAATAATGATGGCCAATATTGCTCGTTTTCTGGGTAGTCTCACAAAGGAACAGACACTCGAGCGCCAACCCAGTGAAGCCTGTGCAACAACTATGGCTCACTGCCTCCATAAAACCCAGCCATGTGCTCAAGTACTCTGCTGAGCACCACCCTAGCCAGCATTTTCAAGAAATGCTCTTTTTCAGATGTGGACACATCATATTTAAATAACCTCTTAAGATCAGCCCAGAAAAGGTAAGTCAACAGAACTAGTCATGGGAAGGTTTGAGCTACAGATTAAAAAGATTTCAGTCTGCGATCAATGCCACTAGTACTAACTGGAGTTATCCATGAAAATTTCCTGTACATCCTCAGAAGAATAAGCCGAAAGAGTCTCAATAACTAAAATATGTATCTGCTAAGTAAAGCTTTAATCATCTGGAGCCTTATAACCACTACACATTACAATCCCAAATCCTGAAGGGGCCAGTGCAGCGAAGAGCTTGTCTCTATTTCCATTCCAGTTCCTCGGGCTGGGCGTTTAATATCACGGTTGTCTCAAATCACATTGGGCTGAAACTTGGCACATGATTCTATCAGCCCAGATGTAACTTCTTTTTTCTTTTCTTTTTTTGGTACTGAAAACTTCATTTAAATCAGTTCAGCTGTTTATAATTTGGAGATTGACCAAAACTGG